>NC_134207.1:100955874-101090874 GCF_965140235.1 Caretta caretta
ATAGGAGTGATACTTTGTCTACACCATTCATTATTTTGTAAATAGTACTTCTATCATGTTCCTTCTTATTAATTTCCTCTTTACTAAAAAGTTCACATCTGTTCAAAGATTTTCCATTCCTCTAAATTGTTTTCCTAGACTGTTCCTGAAACCCTTTAATTTCTACAGTGCGATTTTTAGATGACCAGAACTGAGCACACTGGTTGATGTCCTCAGCATGTAAATTTCAGTTCCTGGAAGTGAAGGGAGCTATGTCAGTTTACATTGAAGCACTCTGAAAGATGCTATATAAATACGTAGATGGAATAATGCCCAGGTCTTTTTCTTGAGTGGTTACCGTTAATTTAGAACCTGGCAATAGAGACAGGTAGTGCAAATTTTCTTTCCATTGTACATTACCTAGCATTTGTCAACAGTAAATTTAATCTGCCATCATGCTGTCCGTTCACCTAGTTTTTTTGTTTTTTGTTTTAGGTTCCCCTGAAGTTTCTCACAGTTTTCTTTGGTCTTGACTAGACTTAGTAAATTTTGTATTGCATGCACATTTCCCCACCTCACTATTCACCTCTATTTTAAGATCATGCTTAAGTGTATAAAATAACATCAGCCCTGATATTGAATGTTAAGACCTCCTTTTGCCATACTGAAAATTGATAACAAATACGTAATTTTGTTGCTTGTCTCTTATCTAGTTTTCTAATTCCTGATGGAACTTATCTCTTACTTCATAACTACTCAGTTTCCTTAATAGACTCTTGAGTGATTATATCAAGACGTTTCCCTCCTCTTTCCTGCTCCCCTTAAACATTGGGTATTGCTAAGCGACCATCTGTTTTATTAGGGAGTGTTCTGTGGTTTGGAATTATTGAATGGTGGTATTATGAGGTCATATGGCTTAATTAATGGAATCCATGAATAGAACATATGGATATATTTTTCAAATGTACCATCATAGATCAGAAAACATACTAGGTCAGATTTTCAGGTGCGCTCAGTAAAGTGCTGGGCACAGCTGAGGATGGGTACAAAGGAGCTATTGTTGCCTCCTAACCCCTTTGCTAGTTATGTGCTGGTCTGATCTCTGGCATAGTTTCTGCTCTAAACTATACTGGCTTCCTTTACATCTGGCTGTTTCAGTGTTTGGGATGGTCACAGCACAAGCCACACTCCCATTTCCTGCGGGATACCAAATGTGTGGTTTAGAGTCAATTCAATACCATCTGGAAATTCCTTCATGCCAGTGGAATCGTCCACTTGCCTGATGTTCAGAATTTAAGTCCTTGTTCCGTAGACCAGCTCAAAGATGACTTGATAAGGTCGAGGATCTAGCCCATCACATTTTCCATCCTGTCAGGATGTTTTTCTTTTTGTGAAGATTAAGCATTTTACTCCATTTTCATGGATTCATTTTGTTCAGGATAGATTTGTATTGATGAATCCTGAGTAGTCTTCCATATCTGCTTTAGGTCCCAATGCAATGGAAGCCATACATTTTTGCTGTTAGTGAACCAAGGAGTGGAGAACTTGCACGTTTGCTCTGTGCATAGTAGGGCTGTGGAACTGATGTGATGCCTCTTCCTGCCAGAACATGTTTAAAGGACAGAAGATGGTATGTTGGCAGTATGGCCATTGAGTCCACACCCAGTTTGGATCAAAATGACCAAATCCCAGCATAAGAGGAGAGCAGCAGGATGTGTCTGTGACTTAACTTTTTTCCACCCCAGTACCTTACTGTAGCAACTGCAGGATTGGGGTTGAAAATTCTGTCCTTCAGCATTGTGATATTGGAGGATGTTTTCTGCATGTTTTCTACAGATTAGGGCTTTTATGCTTCTTTTCCAGGATTTGGGCATATGCTTTTAAGACTGAGGAAACAGTCATACATAACTAAAATGCAAGGAGAAAAGCTAATTACCTGTGAATCACAGAACATGACTGTTGAACTCTTCTGGTTAGGTGTTACGGTTAGTGTTGGAACCATTCACTATACTCTGAACAGGGCTGCAAGTATTGGCAGCAACTCCCATATTTCAAAAGCGAAACATGTTATAAGATGTTTTTTCTATTATTGAAGAATCAGGGTCTGTATTTTAGCTTTATTTCTTTCATTCTTTTCAATTCTTTAAATATATCAAAGCCTAACTAATTAACAAAATATTATGCATAGATGCATTTTACCACAATATGCAACCTTTAATTTATAAACTACTAAAATTACTCCTTGGGTTTGCTTTAAAACACATCTAGTAAATAATATTTTATGATTCACTTAATACTACTGCCATTATGTGACTCTTGGAAAATGTAAACACAGGAAAAATTAGAATAGTGAATCACAGGATAAAATTATCCTGTGATAGGAAACAATCTATAAATTGCTATGGTAGATTAAGTATTGTATTTTAAAAATACATGCTATCAAATGTATGAATATATGTCTGACTTTGTTGAATCTAACCTGAGTAAGAGAAATTCCTTTTATAATATTAATAGCATTTAACATTTCATTTTTCTGGTATATACTAGAAAAATGCAAGCTAGATTCCTGGGGAGGAACATTGTCTTAGACATTTGCTTTATCTGTTCTTTCCAGTAGATGGCTACAGTTCACTACCAAATTGTAACTATAATAGATTTTTTACAGTAAGTAAATCAGAAGATGAAGGTTGAATTACTATAAATGAGTTGACCTGTACATTTTTCTTATTTCATGTGCTTAGTCATGCACTATTCACCATTTTTCTATTGTTTTTCTTTTTTAAAGTTACTGAAAAATGTTATAATGATCTTGTTACTTCTGTGAGTCAAGGTTTTGTAATGTAAATATTATTTTTTTCTGTCCTAATTTTCTAGCATTTCTAATTTTGCATTACTAGAGGAGTGCTCATAATATCTGAATACAAAAAATGAACTGGATCATCGTAAGGCTGCGTGTTAGTTTTATAAAGTAGATACTCCCAAAGTGTCAACATTCTTCTTATTTTGTTACTGTTTTTAGACATTATAAATGGAAATGGAGCCATTTATTACTTGCTTTTGCCAAGTCGACTTTAGCTTTATTGAAGCAGCTGTTTTCAAGTGAGCTTTTTCAGTATTAAGTGTGAAGTGATATCTTTACATATATGAAAGTTTGTTAATGCTTACATTTCATTTATGTTGTATATTTTAGGGCTTCATTAATCTGAATTTCTATGCAGTTCTTTTTTTTCTTTTAAACTTGATTTGCATACAACTAAGTGATATAAGGGAATTTTTTTTAAACGTACTTGAAAAGCAGCTTGCTTCTGAAGAACTAGTCATTAGCAGGACATGGAGTTCTTTCAAAACGTGTATTAGTCTTTTATACAGTATGAAGGAGTTCACAATACAATACTGAAGTAATAATATCCCTACTGACTTTCCAACCAGATTCATAAATAGAAAAAGGAAATATCACACCAAATCATTTTGAATTCATGGTATAAATTAGAGTATATTTTTATAGTGTTTTGAATATGAAGGAAATGCTCAAAATGACTCTTACCTTTGCTAGTGTATGCTGCTGTGAGATTTCTTTTAGTTATATGATATTTCTAAGCTACATGTATAAATCTTTCCAATTTTTCCTTACAGCAGCTGCTAGCTGAACAGAGCAATTTAAGGTGGAGATTTTTGTTACTTTACAAATGAAAATGCATTTTGTGCATTAACTGTTATGCTGTCTTATTGCAATTTTAGGTTCCTTTGCAATCAACTGCCAGTTTATATAGCTGGCTACAACTGCTTAATTTATTATTAATAAGCAGTAGTACTGAGCTATACAAATGATAAAAATGTGCCAGGTTGATACAGGAATTTCATTTCATATCTAGACTACATACAATACTTTATACTCTACCATGAAGATAAATGTTTTAATTATTTATAAATTCTTTATATTTTATAGTATCGATTTAGAGATTCATTCATTATCATTGAAATATATTAAGAGAGGCCTCAACTGTAACTAAAATATTTACCATTTACCCATTTGGTTACAATGTCCCTAGTCACAGTGTCCAAAGAGTCATTTATTACCAGAATAGATTTACAGTTTTAAAATTGTGTCAAGGTTCTAGAGAATAGATGAATGTTTTATTATCTTTTGATATCAAACATCAAATATACTGCATTATGCATGGAAAACATCAGCTTTTTGTACATTTATATTGGTATTTTTAGCCACATGGTTCAGTAAAGGAGTTGCTCATCTTTAGAGGACAAAATGTATTTGACCCCACTTTGAGAACATATACTGTAAGTTTATCAAGGAACACCTTTTTAATAATGTAAACAATATTCGTTCTTTCTCGTCTGGTGTTCCTGGAAGCAGGACACACAGACAGAATGCTTTTGGTCCCTAAATCATAGAGATATTTCAGCTGCCCTAGAGAGCACCTGGCCATGCTTAGAACATTTAAGTCATGGCAAAGATAGTACCTGGAGGGCAATTATAGACAGGACAAGGGATGTACAGTAATGAGTCCCTGTAGCACCTTCATGAACTACAGAGAGGGAAGCAGAAAAATTAGTAAGATAACAATTGTGCCTCCGTGAAGAGTTTGTTAAGTATTAAGAAGATTATTTGCTTTACATATATTGCTAGTCATTTGAACTTTGTCTAATTATATATTTAAATTTCTTATAAACCCTTTCAGAATTTGTTTACCTAATTATTTAGGAAGAATTTATAGATTTATTAAGCAAGCTCATTGTTTTTATTATGTAATATACTTTCTATATTAGGGAGCTCTGCAAATGATTTACTTATTTGTTGTGAATTAAACTCCCCACCACCACCTTTTTGGGATTTAATTTCAGCTGAATTGTTATGTCTCTTTTTTTTATGTTCTTCCCCTTTGTTTATTTAATATATTCAAACATAAAAACCAATGTGAAAATGTTAAGGTTTGCCTTAAATGGATGAAAGCTATGAAATTCATGATTAAGAATGGATTTTCAGACTCAAACTCCCTTCATGTGGGTAGATACAGAAGTTTCCAAAGTGGCAGATTGTTAATGGACCAAAATGGCTTGTGGTCATTATACCACTTTTTCGGGTAATGTAGTAAATCCAGTCATCAAAGTATGGTATCTCTCCCCTCCCGAATCTTTGCAGTGGCATGTGCTCTAACAGTGCTTGCTCCTCCTTGGGATGATAAACAAAGCTTAGACTTCACTGGTCTTATGTTGGGCCCTCATACTTTATCCCATCCAGCATTCTGGGCTGTCTTTTCACTGGGTTGCCTGAACTGCTTCCCATTTTGTACTGCAGCTGCAATTACAACACTTAGGTGGCCAGTAAAGCAGGCCAACTGGAATGGTATTCAGTGCTGTTCCTCCATTAGCCACTAGGGAGTGTTAAAGTGAGACGGTAAAATTAATTGTCATCCTTCACGCCCCTTCTAAATGAAAATGCTGTTGTAACTTTACCTACAGGCAACATTCTAGGTCTCCTCTGTAGTATAAATAATTTTTAGCGTTAGAGACATTTATCTTTATGATCTTTAGAAGATATTAAAGATAAAATGCTGAACATTTATAAGTAAAAATGAATTCTTTGTTTGTAAGTTTGTGTATGCTTGTAATATTGCTAACACATCTAGTTAACAGTAAACTTATTTGCATAATTTTGATGATAAGTTCATCATACCTGTCTGGGATAAGTTCATCATACCTGTCAGGTAAACATTTTTAATCTGATACTTGCTGAAAAACAGCCACTTGTCTTTATCTAATTATTTCCTTAAAGATTGTTCAGCAAATGCCATGTATTTCATTAAGTGCATGCTTACTTAGAATAAGACAAGATATTTACATTTTAGTGAATCAAGAATCACAGTACAATTGTGACTGCCTTAGAAATACATTTTGATACTTAGGTGAGTTCAAATTCAACATAATAGCATGCCATGATATATAACAAAATACTAAATGCATCTTTGCAAGGTGATATATATATATAAAAATGAACTCTTTTCTGTACATATATTGTTTCAGTGAACTTTTTTAAAATTAGAACTATAAGAGATTGCAAATACTCCTGAATTCTGTCCTTCTATCTGGGGATTTCAACAAAATCTTAACAGGTACATAAGATGTGGCAGATATTGGGTCTACGTAATATAGTCTTTTGTCTTCAGTGCTCTCATAAAAATTAGCAGAGCTTTATGCAGTTACAGTGTGCACTAAATTTTTACTCAGCATCACTAAATAAAATACTTACAGTTTTCCTAAAGAATAATTTTTTGTGTGGTGTCTGCAGACCAAAAATATATGTTGTGGATTGTACTGTTTTTTGTTTTCCAAAAGAACATCATAGTTATTGCATTCCTTTTACCTTCATTATTGTCACCTGCCTATGTGATTTGGTTCTTTTACAAGATTTTTTTTTTTTTTAAATCCTTTACACTTCTACTGCCCCCCCCCCCTTTCATTTAAGGCTGAAGTATATTTTGGTTCTGAATATGTATGATACTATGCAGTCTACATAATAATTGCATAAGAATTTTGTTTTCTGTGATTTACAGATTGAAAATGACAAAAGTGCAGGTCATTATTAGGCTAATTTTAGCCCTATTTATGAACTCTTTTTGCATTTTTAAAGAATCAGTTTTATGAAATTACAAATTACTTAAAATAAGGTTTTGCTTATTTTTTTATTTCAAATGTTAGATTGTCCCTGAACAAAGCAGAAAAAGTTTTATGTAGAATACTACTTATGAAAACAAGAAACTGCTAAATATATGGAGTATTACATGAAAATGATATTATAATAATTGACTTTTGCACAATATTTAAATGAACATGGGTATAAATAGGAATAAACTAAGAACACAAATACATCGTGTAAGCTAATGCATTAGTCTTGAGTATTTGTACATGAGTGAACAATTATTCTAAAAAGTTTATAAATGTGTTATAGTGCACTGAAAAGTCATATTGAAACAAACTATTCAGGTAATGGTGACAGAAGAGCTGTTTGATAGCTGTGTTTGAGAAATAAATAGGCAAAACATTTGTGGATCTTTTAATGGTTACAGTTCTTGATAGCTTTCATAAGAGTGCACATAATTTGTGACAACTCCAATAAAAAGACGTGGCAGCAAAACTTTCTGAGTTAGCGGCAAAGTAAATGGGGCAGGTTTTGCATTTTGAACTGAAATCTTATGAACTGTGATTGAATTTGTCGTGAAAGTGTGTCAGAATTAATAAAGTATTTACGTGCAAGGTTGCTGGGCTTTGCCGACTGTTAGGGCTGAGGATTTCTTAACATGAAAAGTCATTTCTGTGTATTTGCTATAAGACAGCAAAGGACAAGTGTACTTCTGTGCATTTTGGATCATAATGCCATTTCTCATTTCAAACCATTTTTGTCAGGACACCAGGCAAAACAATGATGCTTTGAGGACGTAATTAAAGATATTGTTCAAAGAACAACTTTCTGCATATTTGAATTATTACTGTCATCAAAATCATACAAATATGGAAATATGATTGCCAGAAGCACATAAATCAATGATCAGCATGGCCTCAAAATCCAATAAATATGTAGAGTTAAATACTTTAAAATGCAAATTGCATCTGATAATTTGCATATGGTAGAATTTAAAGGAAATTTTGTTGCTTAACAACCTCTAAGGTAGCAGTTAGGGCTTTGGGTAAACATAGATTTTTTTATTCATCATTGGTCAAGTTGCAAGATTTGATAAATGATAGGAGACTGCTTTCCTTGGTTAAAATGACTGCATTCTTTACCGAATCCTAAAACTGCCTTGAAGTCATGTGAATAATTAAGAGTTAATTATTCTTCATCCATCTAAATCAGAAAAGGACAGATTTAGGGAAGGAATTTATAATTTTTGCCTCACGTCCTGTCATGTCGTAATGTGATAAACTAAACTGACTCCAAATAATATCTAGTGACCTTATAGTAATTACGCCTCACAAAACATTTTGGTTGCAATTTTTTAATTGCTTACATCGATTCCACAAACTACACGTTAACAGCCTCTGAAGTTTAATTGTGTTCAAAAGAAAGCAATATAAAATTCATGTTCCATTACTATTATATTTTAGGTTCATCAGTGTGGATAACATACAAGTTCCCCTACTTTATTTCTGAGATAGCAAGCGTGGTTCTCTGGTCTTTTTTTTTTTTTTTTTTTTAAACAGCCATTACTTTAAAAGGGTAATGAATCCTTTCATCAAGTGCTTTGTAAATTTTTAGTTTTAAAATAGTAAGCTTTTCTTGAAGAAAATAAAAAAGCCCCAGGTCTAGCAACAAACTTGTGATTTTTAGTGACATTAGTAGAGTTTGAATGTTTATTTAAAACTTACCTTGTTAAAAATATCTGAAATTACTTTGGCTAAAATTAGGGCAAAAGTAAATCAGGGGAAGTAGTTGCTCATTTTTTTTATACCATATAACTCCTTTCAGAGAGAGGCAATACCAGAATTCAAAACTGAAACCTTCCTATATTTGCTAATTTTAAAACTAAAAGAAGATTTTCTCCAAGAGCTACTGTTTTACAAATGTTTTCTGATCACAGGAGGAATTGTAATAAAGAAATCAATATGCATGATCCCTTTTCATGTTGTACAACAAGGTTACACTGTTAGGTTAAATACAGGCTGCATTCCTTTTCAGAAAATCAATTTGCTGTATAGTCTGCAACAGCTAGTGTCTTCACAACGAGTCATTTTACGTTATACACACAGTAAATTCTATATTGACGCCTTCAAATTATGTTGGCTAGTAACAATATGTTTAAGCACTGATGGAATAGCATTAACAGCTTAAAAGAATTGTGCACAGACTTATTATTTAATTTTCATCCATGAGACAAACTGATTAAAAAAATGTATTATGTCCTTGCTAATTGAAAAGAGACATAGGACCCATTTTATAGCATCATTTTCAAAATCTTTTAAAATGTTTCCTTCATAATAGTAACAAAATAGAATGAATGATAGCAAACATTGCAGATTTACATTGAGAATGTGTTATTTACTGAATTTTGGATTTTTTTAGGATTTTCATTATACATTTTAAAAAAGCATGTAGGCGAAGCAGTTGTTTTTGCTATATATTTTAAAAACCTGCACTGAGTCTGCAAAATAGCACCTGATATTTGCAAAGATAATCTATTACCTGCGTGGGTTCCCAACAACACAGGCAGTGAGTAAAGAGGGAAAAAAGTTAGTGACTGTACTCAACCTCCTGAGACATACAATGGCTTAAAAGCCAGATTTTGTAAGACAAATATATGAAAACATGGTTTATTTTCAGATCTTGTTTTCTCAGAACGTAAAATTATGTCTTTTTAAAATGCTTTGACCATTTTTGATGCATCTGTTCAATTGTAAAGACAATCTTTTGCTTTTTCTGTGTTTTTTACTGAACAATTCTTGATGGACTCTGACTTTTCCTTTTATTTCTGTCAACCCAATTACAATACATTAGAGCGCACCCTGATCCTACTTGTTTGCCTGTTATGCAGTGTATATGTTTAACTCATAAGCATGTTCATTTAGATATTTCAGTCTGATCATGCTGAATGTCTTGCAGCAACACATATTGATGTCTACGGAACATTAGATGATACTTTCAACCTTAGTTATTAATTCTAGAAATTGTAAAATGTAAATATATACATTTTTGATCACTTATGTATCTGAAAAATCTAATTTTCTAATTTGCTATTTGTATGTCAAACCCAGTTATTCATTTTTATGCCCTAAGTAAATTCAGATTTTAATTGGAGAGGATTTCACTCATTAATATTTGAATTTACTTAGGTCATAAAAATAGCTAGAACTTGGATTAGAAGAACATCCAAATTAAGCACATATTTAGATCTAAAGATTAAACATTGTTAGTGGAAACTATATTTTAATTTGCTGTATCAGAAAAGCTATACAACTACCTTTTCAAGGTGGGTTGACATATAATGTTTAACATTATTTAGGACACCATTTTAACTATACAGATTGCTTTGAGAATAGCTACACCAGTTTCAAAGAACTTGCTAGGCCAAAAAGAAATAATCAGGAAGACATTGCCATGCATTATTTTTTCTGGCCAAAAAAGAAAGAAAGAGAGAGAGAGAGAGAAAATAAAAATACTTCAGGTATAAATCATTATTTAGAAACCCTGGCTTGTTGATTGTTGCAGCATTCTTGTTAAGGATCTGAATTACCCAAAAAGTGTAAACCAAGCATAGCAGCAGACAGAAAAATACATTCAACTAGTGGGATCATGGATTTGTTTGATTCAGGTAATTGAAAGTGTTTCATACTATTATTGCAACTTGAAGGCTTGTTTAAGTGTCTAACTGTCAGTCAGTTTGGATGGTGAAAAGTATTCGATTGTCACTGTGTCAGTCAATAGAGATGAGAACTGTCTGCCTAATGGATTTCTTTACGTAGATGTCTGTATGGAGGTAGAAGTAAAATCAATGTGTTGTCATGTGCAAGTACACTGCATCAAACTGCCAGGTGAAATCCAACTGTATTTCTGTAACATCTACATCCTTGTATTGTTTGTGGAAGACAGACAGGTGCTTTCTTTATTTACAGGTAGTGAGCTCTATGTGGTTATACATGAAGGTTTATTTCTGAGCATTTTTGACATAGATTTTTATCCCTCAATATATTTCGAGTAGTTCCTGTTTTTGTTTTGTTTTTTCTTTTTCTCCTTAGTAGTCTCAAGGATTGATATTTATAAGCCAAGGTTTAATTTAATGGGAAGAAACTTAGATCTCAAAATCTAGAGTCCAGATGTTTTTTTCTTTGCAAATCTGATTTGGTAGGTGTTCACTATTTGGGCAATATTAATGTCTATATATTGAGCTACACTTGTTTTTTGTTAGGCTTGTGTCTGGTATGCTGTCTATATTTAAAAGATAATTAATTGACTCCATATAACTAAAAGAGGTTTTGTTATAGTGGAAATTTTATAGACTCACAGCCAAATCCTGCTTCCAGGAGCTTTGAGAGTGACTTCAGTGTCACTAGGATTTGGTCCTTAGTTCTTACTTTGGGTAGTGCTTTGTGCAACTTAAAACATAACAAAATTTAAAGTAGCGCAGTTATTTAACACTGAAAAGAAGCTGATACAAAAAGTGGTGTCTACTGAGAAGTACCAGGGCATCTCAGGGTAGAGCAAGAATTCTCAACTTACCTTATAATTTTGAGCCCAATTATTAATTATTATTTAAATTATTATTAATAGTAGTATTCAAGTTATGGAAACGCCCAGAGGCCTCAGTCAGGATTGGATCCGAGTTTTGCCCAGGGCAGTACAGACACATATGAAGATATATTCTTGGCCCCAATGAGCTCAAAAAGCTAAGAGAACAAGTGGTCTATCCAAGTTGGAAAGAGAGGAATATAATCAAATAGATCCAGTTGGTATATAAATGTATACATTTATATATTTTTAATTCGGGGGGAAAATGCAAAGTTCTAATCATCTCCTTCTGCTGCAAAGGCAAGAGTTGAAAATGATCTCCAATTAATGAGCTTCAATGACAGGGAGGATGGTCAGCAGTGACAGAGAATGGAGGTGAGGCAGTGGAGAGAACTTGGAATGAAAGATAAGGAGTTCAGTTTTGGCCTTCGTTTAAGTTTAGGGTGACAGCAAAACTTCTAGTGGGAGATGTGAGAATTGATGGTGGGAGATATAAGAGGAGAAACAGAATTGAGGATTATTAACGTGGTGATAGTTACACCTGTGTGGGTGGATGAGATCACCAAGGAGAAGGTATAAAGGGAGAAGAGGAGCAGAGCAAGGACTGATCCTTGCGGGAACCAACAGAGATTCCAGTGGAAATATTCATTCAGTGAACAGGGTGGATGATGCCTTGTACTGAATACAAAATATTAACTTTCTGAGCTGCACAGCTTCCACTTTCAGCAAAAAATGGTGCAAGGGTCCTGTTAATAACAGCTTCCTTCATTACACAACCTTTATTCATTCCCAGAATGCAGTCCATCCTGTGCAGTGAATGAGGCAAGAGTTCCAGGGGAAAAAATATGTGATCTTGTAACTGAAGACCACAATGGGCACAGACACATAGATTTGTAAGGCCAAAAGGAAATATTATAATCATGTAGTTTGACCTCCTCCTGCATTACATAGGCCATAGAACTTCACTCAAGCAACCTTAATTCTGGCATTTCTAATTTATGAATATTTGACTTTGCAGCCTTTTTTTGTATGTCATTTCTTAGGGGTTTTGTTTTTGTTTGTTTGTTTGATTTGTAAAGAAAGCACAAATTTTGTTGCATTGTGTGTAACACTACACATCATTAGCGAGCTTTGAACCTTTAGCACTGCAGCTCATGGGCCTTTTGCACAGCAGCACAGACCTCTAAAGAATTAACTACAAGAGCTGCCAGCAGGAGTAGGCTATCTTCTATGGACCATCCTCTAGAGAAGGATGCTTTACGTTGGTTACAGATACTGTATCAGAATACTTATATTTGGCAGATTGTTTCTGAAAGACGGTGTAGCTATTGAGAATTGGGTTTGTCCTGTTGGAGATCTGGGTTTTAGTCTCATCTTGAATTAACTTCTCAGTGAAGTAGGAGTCCTTGCTCCATGATAAGGGCTGTGAATTGTGCGGGGATATTTACACTAGTCTGTAAAAGACATAGTGAGACTTTGAATGCATGATATCCTGGTTTCAGCAGCAAGAGGAGAAGGATCCATTTTGTCTGTGTCCCATCTAGAGGTGCTCTGTATGCAGCAAATTAAAATGGGGGTGATTGTGGGCATAGTATTGATAGAATGTTCCGTGTTTTTGACCACAAGCCAAGAACAATGTAACACACAAGACACAGGAATTGATGATTTTACACAGTTGAAAATTTAGTCAAATCTGCATGAATTGACACGAGGCCTGCAGAAGGCACCACCGTGACTCTAGGGGTATTGTCCTTACTCACCAAATCTCAAAGTCCTGCTGTAAACCTTGACTCAGCTAGAACTGTGTTTTAAGTATGCCAGATATTATTGTCTGCATATTTTACTGTTATTTTTTGAATAGGTGAAATGTATAGTTTGTATTATTGTGTATGACTTTTTATGTAGTGTGCCATTTACAGTGTTTAAAATATTGTACTTTATGTTCACTGATTAAAATCAGATTTGAAAGATATCTTTCAAAGGTGGAAAGCTGCTGGATTAATGCCATTTACAATATAATAGTGAAAAAGTTCTGTTAGGAAAAGTAATTTAGAAAAGGAATATGGACCTGATCCTGCCATATTTACATATACAATTTTTAGGTAATTAAGTTATTTGTCTAAATAGTGGCTCCCCATGTGAGTATGGATTACAGGATCAGGACCAGTATTTATTTGGAACTATAATCTGTTTTTATGGCACTTTTTGATATTTCCAATAATTCAGTTAGTTGGGGGGAGGGCAATTGGTTAAATATTTCTAGTTTCTTATGAAGGTTTTTAAAGTTATTTTTTTTAAATGCTTTATGTTCTGCTAAGCATATAAATATGGTATGTGACAGGAAATTACTGTACCATAGCTGATTTAGATTTTTTGTTATAAAAACAACCTTTACATTTAAAATCTCAAAAGATAAAAAAGCAACTCTTTTTTTTTAAATTTCTTTTGGTGTTTTTCTTTGTACAGTTTACTTTTTAGAAATGTGGAGATTGCTGTGCATTAGACCAGTGGCCTGCCTACCTACTCAAGTTTCTTACCTTTCACATTCACCAGTACTAGATGCTCAGAGTATGGTGCAAGAAACCCCGTATTGAACAATTATGTAATAACATGCCCATAGGGAAAATTTCTTCCTAATCCATGTCAATTAATGGTTGGCTAGTGCCCTGAAGTCTGAGGATTTATAGCCTTTATTAATTTTTATTTATTCTATCGAATGTAACTGCATACGTTGTTATTATCCTTACACATGTCTAATCTTTTCAGAATGCTACTAAACTTCAGTCTCAGTATTATCTTGTGGCAATAAGATCTTGCTGATAATGAGATAATTTTACATATTTATTTTGGTTTTGATGTCCTACTTTTTTACCATCTGAGTTCCTGAAAAGTTGCATGACATATATTGTTTCATTTCATCCGTACATAGCTAGTGAACCAAAAACCTTTCCTTGTAAAGGAAAATAACAGTAATTTTATTATTGATAACACAAATATAAATTTATTGTATAGGCAATACAAATTATAAACGAAGTTAAAATAAAGTTAATAGAGTAGAAACTCAAGATGATTCTTTAATAACGCTTCAGTTGTGATATTAGAAGATAATAGTCCAGACCTTGACTTAAGATTGCTCGGGGAGTCTTTCTCGGTCCTTCATGATTTTGTTTTAAATACTTACCTGTAGCGGAAAAATCATTTTAAAAAAAAACCAAACAAACCCCTCTTTCCAGTCCAAGTCAGCCTCTCCTCCTTGGATCTTCAGAGCAACAGCTGTCTAAATTCAGGGATGCCTGCCTGTTATGCCAATCTGGAAAGCATTGATGTTTTACGGGTGCCAAGAAAGAAGCAGATACAACATGGACGTTAGCAGTATAGGCCATGCTGACTCACCATTGTGCCTCAAACCTGATATGGAGGGGTTACACTCTACTGGTTAAGTCATGAGTCCATCCATTTATTGATCTTTTCACCACACAGTTTTTTCAACCAGATTGTTTCCTATCCACCCCACTCTCTTTGAAGTCTGCTGCATGTTTGACTGTGCTGCCATCTTTTCCTCATGTTTTCCAACATTTGACTTTCTCTGCAAACAACAAAAAGTGGCCCTATATATCAAGCTAAATTATTGCTCGCCTTTGTTTTTCGTATTTAAAGAAGTGAGCTTAATGGTGATCTGGAGGATACATGTCTGTTTCTTCTTCCATATTACTCTCCACTGGTTGTTTTTTGACACTTATCAATCAGATACAGAGAATTTACAAGAAGTATTTATCATGGTGTTGAAGATTTCTCATGAGTGGTTCTTGAACTACTAAACTTGGTAACTTAACCTTTGCCCTATAGAAAATTCCCTTGTTTAGTACTCCAGTTGACTGTCATCTGTCACAATGCCATTGGATTTGTTTGTATGTAGACAAGGTGAAATGCATTGTGGGAGACACCTTCAGAATCTTGTAAGTGGAAAATCACTACTGCATTCTTTTCCAGTTTCTTCTAATTGGAGTAATTTCAAAGAAAATACAGTGCTCCTGCAAGTCTCTTTGCATCCCTCTTGGTGAAACTGATTTGATATTAAAACCTATTTTTTGTGGCTTTTTGTGGCTCAGTGATGTGTCTCATCCCAGTATGAAGATTGAGTTGTCATAGTCATAACATCTTTGAATCTGTCTACTTGTTCTTAAAATCTTAAGGCCAAATCCTCTCTATATGCACAGAAGGAGAAATTCAGGATTCAAATTCCAGTCAGTTCCTTTTAAGGAAAATACACTGAATGATCCTCCCATTGAGGTGGGTCAAAAGTCAAGGCCAGTGAATCATAGAATCATAGAATATAAGGGTTGGAAGGGACCCCAGAAGGTCATCTAGTCCAACCCCCTGCTCGAAGCAGGACCAATTCCCAGTTAAATCATCCCAGCCAGGGCTTTGTCAAGCCTGACCTTAAAAACCTCTAAGGAAGGAGATTCTACCACCTCCCTAGGTAACGCATTCCAGTGTTTCACCACCCTCTTAGTGAAAAAGTTTTTCCTAATATCCAATCTAAACCTCTCCCACTGCAGCTTGAGACCATTACTCCTCGTTCTGTCATCTGATACCATTGAGAACAGTCTAGAGCCATCCTCTTTGGAACCCCCTTTCAGGTAGTTGAAAGCAGCTATCAACTGAAAGGTGAGTAGGCCAGAGATCTGCAGGAAATTGTGGCAAATATGTGGAACTCTGTCCAACATACGATGTGATAGCTCTTCTGCCAAAAACCTCTCTTTTCCAGGAAGCAGCGTTATGGCCAGTTTGCTATCAGTTCCTCAATGCCCCCTCTGCATCTTGGTCCTCTGTCAGAATTATGACAAGGCTGCTCACTTTCTCTGCCTCCATTTTGATTGACCAAATTTAATTTATCCCAAATCACTTATAGTTCATTCAGAGGGCCTATGGGCACCTATGTGATGGCGAAGGAGTGTGCTTCTTACTGATCTTTCTGCTCCACTTTCCGCCTCCATTTCTACGCAGTTAGGGTCAAATCTTCCACCTATCCAAAGCCTGATGCAGGGGGTTTCCCACAGGAGATAAGCGGAAGGGACAGAATCCTCCCCCAGGCTGCAACACCAGGACCTTATCTGCATCCTTAGGGAGCAGCATCTGTACAGCCATTGTCCCTGAAGTGCTTCTCAGTGTGGTGGAGAAATCCAGTGAACCATGCAGCAGTACATATACCTGGGCTCACTTCTCTCCTGGCCCTGTTCCTAAGCTTTCAGCATAGTGGCTTATGGGGAACCCGTGTGGAATGTCTTGTACGCTCCTTTGGAGGCTCACTGAATACTAGTCCCTTTTCTTTATGATCCTTCTTTGTGAACTTCCACTGCCTCCAGGGTCCTCTTTACCAGTGGAGATAGAGGACGGAAACACATTCATTCTTTTGTGTACTGTGGATCAAATGGGAAAATATGGCCTTTAACATTTTAGGACCTAAATATTTCTTAATGTCAAATGCCAAATTGACCTTCCTGTTAATGTGGTTGATGCTTATAAAAGGAGGCTGTGTGGGTGCTCTCTCACTTAAGGATAGCCACCTGTCTTGCATGTCATATCCATGCCTGCTAGGTCTGAGGGGAACTATGCTGGGATCAGGTCCATGCTCTGTCCCCTAGCAGACTGGATAATTATATCACTCCCCTCACTCTCCTTTGTGCCTCTAGCACTGATTCACTTGGTGACCACAACCTCCTGAGATGAGAAGGTGGAGTGCTATGAGGACTCTTCATGGTAAGAAGGAGGCTTGTTGCTTCCAGTGATACCCTATGGGGGAGCTATACTCAGAAAATCTTTTCACAAGCCTCCTTACTTTGCTAATATGGTTGGAGGAGAAGGCTGTTGCTTTGGGGTTAGTAAAGAACTACTGCTTCGTCAATCCAGTTAGACGAGTAGCTGACAGATGGGAGGAGAAGATACTCCAAGGACTGCTGTAAAGATGGGGAGTCCAAGAGCCCCATGAGGACTTCTGCTAGCATGAGGATGCTATCAGGACTTCTCCACTGAAGCAAAGGAATGATCACTTCTGCTGTCACCTCCTTTCACAGCTAAAAGAAAAGGAGTACTTGTGGCACCTTAGAGACTAACCAATTTATTTGAGCATAAGCTTTCGTGAGCTACAGCTCACTGCATCCGATGAAGTGAGCTGTAGCTCACGAAAGCTTATGTTCAAATAAATTGGTTAGTCTCTAAGGTGCCACAAGTACTCCTTTTCTTTTTGCGAATACAGACTAACATGGTTGTTACTCTGAAACCTTTCACAGCTAGTGATCTGAAGATCGGTAGCCTCTTTTTGCCTCTTTCCTGTTGGTAGTAGCTTCTGGACTGGCGGCTCCTCCTCTTCTTCCCCTGTTAGTTTTGGGGTGCCAGGTGACACTACCCTTGCTCCCCCTCTCCCCCCACTTGGGAATCACTCATACTAGCAAGACTTCTTTCCCTGGAGAATTCAGGTCACAGTGCCCTTTTGGTATCTCGACAGTGGAAGAAGAAAGAGAGTGCTGCAAGTTATGTTCTCTGTATCCTGTATATTGGCGAAGTCTGTGTCTTTTCATGGTAGTGGCAGTCAAGAATGAGCTTGCTGCATTGGTTAGAGTCTTTAGCGAGCGCTGCTGCTGCCTGTTGCCAGGGCAATAGTAGAGCATGAGCCAGCATGCTGAGCCAGCCAGCTTCTTCAGGGGATAACAGATAGTTAGAATTGATCATAGTTCCTGTACATTTATTTTGTGGATTTAATTTTTTTTTTGCAACTATAGCAAAATGAATTCTCAGTGAATATTTCTACTTCTGCAGTATTAGTGTTGTTATTTGTATTGACACGGTGTCTAGGAACCCTAGTTATGGACCAGGAGCTCCTTGTGTTAGGCATCCAGGTGGTCAGATAGCAAGCTACTGATGTTCTGCATAACTTGTTATTCAGAAAAAAGTACACCTTGCTATGACAGAATGTAGCCATTTTAGTGGGCTTCTAATCGTACAAGGACCATCTGCAAATGATGAACTTAATCTTATTTTGAGTCTGCAAAGGGCTCAGAAAAGCTTGTCATAGTTATACATAATGTCACATATCCCCAGATGTTAATATTTGCACAAATGTACATTTGTTATGTATCTTCCCCAACAAAATATCCATAGTTTTTGGTTTTCTTCCTTGATGTTTTTAAAAATGTAATTCATAATACAACTATGTTAACTAAACTGTATTTGCACCTAGTTGTATTTTTGATTCGTATACTTACCAAAAGTCTGCCTCATATCTTGCAAGTTAATTGCAGGACTGAATTACTTCTGATTAACCCTTGAGTTAATACAGTTTAATCACTGTTGCTACTTTAGTTACAGTGTACAATTTGTGTACTTGCTAAATGTTTCTGGTCATTGAAGGATCCATATATTAGAAACATACATTGTCATGTCAGTAATAACCCTCCTCCTGCATTTCCTCTTCTTCTGGTTAATTTGTGTGGCAAAATGTGGTCTTGGAAGGATCCTGCCTTTACATTCTCCCCCAGCACTTTCTCCCCCAAGTGTGGCAGGTGGGGTTTGCCATAAATCTGGGCCACGATACTTTGGTGGGGTAGGAGGAGCATGCAGACAGTTGTGGACCCTTAAGTCAATCCCTTGGTGGCATTTCTCATTGTATACTTGCTTACATTGGGTTACAACAGCTTGAAATAATAAAACTATGTGTAACTACAATTAAGCTATTTATCATATACATGGTAACTAGTGCATTTTTAATTTAATTTTTATTATTATATATGTATTAAGTAGTGTATTGTTTTGCCCCTTTCCAGTTAATACAAACATTCTTTTCTCTTGACTGAATGATGTGTTATGTGTTGGCTTATGCATTCTTTTTTGTAGTAGATTTATGCAGTTTTTTATCTATGGCATATGTTATTGTTGCAAGTTGGGGAATATATAGCCTATACAGTGTAAAGAACAGTATGTCAGGCACATTCCCTGGGCCAATTTCTATCTCCCTCTTTCTAAAAAAAAATTGTCTGACATTTCCTGTTACCCAAGAGTGTCTGACTTCCTTTTGCTTTTTAAAACATCTTGTTTATTTAGTAGCTATTAGTAATTAGTATTAATAATGTATATTATTAATATTTCTGATATTTGAACACACTGGAGATTGCAATAGTGGAGACAATCAGCAAAGAACAAAAGCTAACTTGTTTTCTTTAGTATATTTTATCTTTATTGCTTCAGTGAATTCTCTTCTCCTTTTCGAATTATCAGTCTGGTCATACACCTCCTCCTTAATGCCTATTTTAAATTTTTATAAGACTGACTACATAATCTTCCTTTTAAAATAGTTTCCTTCATTGTAGTGACAGTATGTGGGCCCATATTGTTTGTGAGCGACAAGCTGTCTCAGTTAGGCTTTCCATTGTAAGGTGAGACTTCATTTGCATAAAAGTAGTACGGAAGCTCCATTTTTTTAGGCAAGCCATTGTTCTTCATTTCTTTTGCATACCTTTTACTCCTGGGAGGAGGCCCCTTTGTACAAGCTGGAGATGAAAAGACGTCTTAGTTATTTAGCGAGAAACAAGCTCTTCAATAAATTGTGACAGTTATTTGTAGCGTATGGTCCCAACTGTAAAGGTGAGCATGTCTAAATTGAGGCTGTCAGAATGTATTGTGAGTTGCATTTCTCTGTGCTAAGAACATGCGGACAAGCTTCTCTCTGAAGATCTCAAAGCTTGTGTTACATAGAGTTGCTGTGCTGCTTCCTGGGGCTCCCTAGACCTACATCATTTATGAAAGCATTACTACTTATTTATGTTCTGATGCTAAAGTAAATGTCCATTTTGTTTGAGTAGGTTTTACAGGCTTTCTTCTCAGATACTTAGCTCTTTCTTGTGACACTGTCTTTTTCATTCTCCAAGGAGCAGGGCATTTCTGAATTCCTGAATGATATTTAAATGATGAAAAAATCTGGATTTACTTAGTGTTAACTACAGCTCTCTGAGAAGGGGAACCTCCTCCTTGGATCCATAGACTAGTCAATTTGATCGCTTGGGATCTTTCTAAAAGTGGTAGAGCTGCTGAAATGGAGTGAAGATTTGTTCATTCATTGCATAAATGTATAGGAGACAGCAGATGTATCATACTGCAGAACATACCTTTGAATTTCTATTTCACAAGCATTTAATTTTAGCTGTCTAAGAAACATGGATCCAAGGAAATGGTTACTTATACCTGACTATAATGAGCTCATATATAATACTTGCCATCTGTCAATTCCAATGCACTTTACAAAGTAAGGTAGATATCATTTTCTCCATTGCATATATATGGGGAAAATAGGCAAAGTGACTAGCCCAGGGTGATACTACAGGTCAGTGTCAAAGCTGGGAATAGAACCCATATCTCTGACTACCAATCCAGTCCTGCTATTCACTGGATGGTGCTACTTTCATTAAATAAGTAACCTTTTTTCAAGATGTATAAATAATTTTCACAGTCCATTAAAAGCATGTCCTCTAAAGCACTCAACACTGTTCCTTTTAATATGACACATCATGAAATAAGCAATTTTCTCCGTGATCTACCTGCAAAATATGACTGCTTTGCCTGGTTTATTCTGGGGCCTACCCTTAGACTGCATTGTCGTTTCTGAAAAATGTTGGCTTCATTTAATGAAATTAATAGCACTTAAATAAGTAGACAAGTTACAAAGGTACCGAATGCTATTTATACTTTACCAGCACATCCGTGAATGTTGGGTATCTCATTGAGGTAGAAAGTCAAAAGCCAAGTGCCTTTAACCCACCCTGGAAATACATATGTTCCTGCATAATATGATCACATCTTAAAGAATTATTGCTGTTAGTGTTTTTAGAATTAATAACAATGTCATGTTAATAGCTTATTTGGGAAAAGTGTAATGGGGTAATAATAAAAATACTTTCACTGGTATGTGTGTGAAGGTAATTTCATTATAATATAACTACTATGGTTGAAATTCACTTCACCTGCAGATAGCCTGAGTAATTGAATTTTATATGGGTGAAGGAAGTGAGTGGGGATTGTGGAGATAAAATCTAAGTCCCAAATTCTGGACACGATCCAAGGCTACAATGCAACTCTTCTCTTTCACTCTATAGCCCTGATCCTGCAATGGATTCCCTGAGGGTGGACCATTGCTCCTGTGGGTGGCCCCATTGAAGTCCCTGGGCTCTGTGTGGGACCAGGAGTCTGCCCATGTGGTGGTTGGAGCTCTGTGGCTGAAATGGCTGCCCTTCCATGCCAGTTACACGTGAACCTGTGATCCTTCCATTGGACAGGCCCCAAGGCTGCCCTCCACCCCAAAGCAGGCTTGGCATGGAGACCCCCTTGTGTGTGTGTGTGTGTGTGTGTGTATGTATGTCTTATTATATATAAGATAGATGTCATTATCTCCATTGTATGTATGTGGAAAATAGGCAAAGTGATACTTTCAGGATTCCTAAAAAGGAATTCTCAAGGAGCAGCAATATGGGATCTGTATTCATTATATATCTGATATGTTGGGCAATATGTGAGCTCTCAATGCAGGAGAAAAAATGAGGGATTTTTAAGGCAATAAAATTCTTGTTTTCCTTGATTTGAGCCTTTCAATGCAAGCCATCAAGTTGCAAGCCAACAGGTTTGCCTTACTGCTTATTGAAAAAGCTCTCAAGGACGAGGGTGGGTAGGCGGTGTTTCTCTCTTCCCTGCAAAATTGTGGGTCATATCTGAAAATGTTATATCTTTTGGTACGCTGCCTCTGCTGTAGGGCAACAAAAGGAAGCATAAAGAAACTGATCCAATCTATTCTGAGGCCTTGGAAAGCTACTGGATATTTATTACAAACACACTCTGAGGAAAAACAAAATATTGAGGGATGGTTTTTCTGTCTCTTATTTTGACCTTAATTTAAATACTGCTGTACTCTGCAATCACTGTTATACATATGATTCACGGTTATTTACTTAATATTTAATAATCTCATGCATAGTCTGAAATGTTACTTACAATATATATAGCTTCAAATATTTGCACAGGAATTCAAATCTTCTGACCAACATTTTATTGGAAGTGTTTTTGGATTGTTTTTTTTTTTTTAAATGGTATCTCTTATTTTACGGTTGTGCTCAGTACCTCACAGGAGTTGAAATATCTGCTGCTACATTTGAGAATATATATATTTTTGCATCATAGGTTCTTTAAACCTTAAGACCTGAAGTATCAAGACTTGCCTATTTTTTACATATGAACTCTCCAGTGACCTGTGTTATCTGGGATCTAGATATGGGGTACTGTGTCTGAGAAACAGTCTGTGACTGGGAGGAAGGGCCAAGCTGAGACTCAGGTTGAAGCCAGTCCTGCCCTAGGCCATGATTCTCCTGCCAGACAAACATCCCCTCCTTCTGGTTTGCTTCACTTCCTCTGCTCCTGAGTTCCATCTCCTGCATGCAACCAGCAGTTAACTAGCAGTTCAGAGAGGCTGCAAGGGTAGGTCCCAGGTTAGAAGTGGTTGCACACTAGAGCCACCTTTTAGAGCTGGTAAGATAGATGGGGAAATAAGGCTTGCTACCTACTTTGTTGAGGTATGGAATCTTCCAAGATTTTTAGAAGAGCAGAGAGGAAGAGGTCATTGTGAGGGAGAAGGAATGAAGATAGGGCAGGGCTGCTTGTAGGGGAAGAGAGAGAGAAGAGGTGGGAAAAGAATTTTCTCAACTCCACTTTCAGTCATCTTAATTCTAAAGCCAGTTGTGTTTCATCCTTATGGCTCTGTGGATTAAGAAGATTTTATTTTTATTAACAAAAGCTGGAGTTTGATTGTGTGTTTGATCTAGTGAAGTAAAAACAAATGCCAGAGAAATACCCCAAAATAAGTACATAAATGTATACCTTTCCAATCCCCTGCTTTTCTTTCTGCCAAACAAAGTCATTGTGGCATTTTCAAAGGAGCCTGATGGAGTCTGGAGCCTAAATCCCATTGAAAGTCATTGGGAGTAATCTAATTCCCTTAAAATCCCAGGCTGTATTTTCCCTTTATATTTCTTAGGATTTTCTCATGGTAATTGCCGAATGTATAGATCTTTTATTTCGTTATAGTAAAGCCTATCAAATATTTACTGACTATAATATCTTGTAATATTAAAGAACAAGTAATACAATTGAAGAAAAAAATCCAGTAACTCATTCCTTGGGCTGTGGTGTGGTGAGATCTCGTAATCTAGATATTGTCATACCTGATTAAAATTTAAATGTGTGAACTTAAAGAGCAAATTGAGTGATGCCAGAAAATAGTGTTGATGATTAGATAGGTGGCACTTTGCCTTCTTGAGGTATGTCTAAAAGCAAACACCCCCTCTCCTGCTCCCCCCCAGAACCATGGCACTGAGTCTCGGGGCCCACGTTAACTGACTCAGGCTCATGGGGCATGCCGTGAGGGGCTAGAAATAGCAGTGTAGACATTTGAGCTCGGGCTGGAGCTTGGGATCCAAGAGCCTCTTGCCTCGCTGCATCTCAGATCCTGGGCTCCAGCCTAAGCCTGAACATCTACACTGCTGTTTTTAGCCCTGCAGAATGAGCCTGCTGACACAAGCTCTGAGAGTTGCTGTTGCGGGTCTTCGTTTTTGCTGTGTATAGATACCCTTAGCATGGTGTTCCGAGGCACGGTGCGCTTAGTGGTGCTGTCTTTCCATTGAGACATACAACTGAGACCCTGACCGCTTGTGATAATTAATTAAAAATCCTGTGTCGCTTTCATAAGAGTTGACCCAGTGTTCTGGCCAGATTCCAATTTAGACAATTATTTATATATTTTAAGAATTTTTCAACAGCAGCTATTGCCTGAAATATACACAATTGAAACAAATATAAAATTAATAAAATGGCTCTCCAAAATAAAATACCATAAAGATTCCAGATGCCCACTGCTATAATAGTCACACACTTGACTAAACCAGCCTCAGAATTTGCCAGGAAACTGGTAACATAGGGCTCTGACAAACCGCAGGAGGGATCAAGTTTGTGGTGTTGTACTTCCATTGAAAATACCTTGCTACTTGTCACAGCCCAAGGAAATCAACAGCAAAAGCAGTTTTGATATTTTCGACTGCCATGATGGGACATAGGGGTAGAGGTGCCCTCTCAGGTAATTGGTGCCCAAACCATTTAGGTCCACTCTCCATTGTAATTAATGCCTTGGAATTGCAGCCAGGGAAGCCAGTGAATAGCACTGATGGTTTGTAGGGCAGTTACATAGGAATGGCCATACTATATTAAACCCATGGTCCATCTACTCCAGTGTCCTGTCTCTGACAGTAGCCAACTTGAGATGCATTTGAGTAATAGTCTGGTGTGAAAATTTATTTCCTTCTATTGGTTTTGAACTTATCACCATTACATATCACTGAATGTTCTTTTCTTCTTGTGTTATGAGAAGGGAGAACATATGCCCTCCTTACTGTTGCCTTCAGGGCCTTTTTGACCAGCCCGTACATTTTAATTGCTTGCACCAATTAAGAGAAGACCAGATGCATACTACATCTCTTACATGCGGTAAGCCTTGAGATTACAATGTCATAAATATCTCAGTTACATCAGAGAGCAGTGAGTTCAGCCCTTGTGTGACATACCGGGGCATAATCCAGACTAGTCCGGGGCTGTGTCACCCATGCCCTGCAACGTTGGGTGTCTTACAATGGTTTGCTGTAATAGCTTCCACCTGGACTGCTCACAAACAGCCTTCCAGCATGCAAGGCACACCCTGAGTATCTGTGTGTAACTGCAGCCTGCCAGTTACTCCCTGCCTTTTACCAGCCTTGTTTATATTGCAGGATGATTCCAGTACACCCCCACTCCCAAAGTTTCCCCCAGAAATATATGTCCTATACTGCCCAGAACTCTCCTGTACAGTACAAATCTTTTAAGTCTGTTATTCCTTAAGGGGAATAATATGCCTGTTTATTATCTTAGAGTTACCCAGACACTTCAATTTAAACACAGTGGATTAGATAAAACAGTAAAACAAGTTTATTGACTACAAAGAGGGAGAATTTAAGTGAGTACAAGTAATGAGGCATAAAAGTTAGAAATGTTACAAGAAAAAGAAAGATAAAACACTTACTAGTATGTACTTAAGAAACTATTTTAGCTGCAAAACAAGCTTTCTTACCACGTCCTCCAGCAGATTATTGACCAAACTTTCAGGTCAGGACGACTCCTCTGGAGTCCAACGGCTGTTTCCTTTTTTCAGGTGTGGAGAATGAGGTGGGCACGGAGAGAGAGAAGGGTACATTGAGGTATTTGTCCCTCCTTTTTATAGTTTCAGTCTCCCCTCTTGAAAAATATTTCTAGTGGAGAACCAGGAGACAGAGAGTCTCTGTTGAAAGATGTTCCCTGCTGGTTTTTTTTTCCCAACTGTTTGAATTTCCTTTGTTTTTCCTTCCTGCTTAAATAAAATTAAGGCAAGCACATATTTCTCTGTTTGGGACAGACCTGTTTTCTGACTTCTGCTTGGGCTGGGCTATGGTGTTTTGGAACGTGTGTTAAGAACATCATACAGGGAAATCTTATAACGTCATATACAATGTTTCCACACATTTTATCAGGACAATACTACCAGCAAATTTTGAGTTTTCAAATGATACGATACAAGGCATATCTTGTACAAAGATTATTACAATAGTGTGTCAAGTGTGAATACAAGGGTGTATTCCATCACATCTCGGACCAACTGTACATGCAGACAAAGGCCATCTGGAGATCCAAGAGCAATAATGGATCTAGCACGACTTTAAGGTTCTGTTCCTGCAACATGTTGCACATGGACGGACTGCTACACTTGGATAGAGGCCCATGAATGTCAAACAGTGGCAAGTCATGGAGCTCCTTGTGGGCTTTGCAGACAGCCCATGCACAATGAATTGTGTTGTGAGGTTAAACATATGTCCCAGAAAGTATCGTCACAAGAACCCAAGTGCATTTTTCCAGATTAGTGGTTCTCCATCTTTCCCATTAGATGACCACATAATAAACAGAAAAAAGTGTCATGACCTCCCTGCTATCTAACTATAAACAACTCTCCGAGACCAGCTCATAATTACCTAAATCGTTGTAACCCCCAGGCTGAGAACTCATGCTCTAGATCAGGGGTCAGCAGCCTTTCAGAAGTGGTGTGCCGAGTCTTCATTTATTCACTTTAATTTAAGGTTTCATGTGCCAGTAATGCATTTTAACGTTGTTTAGAAGGTCTTTCTATATAAGTCTATATGTTATATAACTAAACTATTGTCATATGTAAACAAGGTTTTCAAAATGTTTAAGAAGCTTCATTTAAAATTAAATTAAAATCCTGATCTTACGCCGCTGGCCCGCTCAGCCCGCTGCCAGCCTGGGGTTCCATTCACCTAGGCCGGCAGCAGGCTGAGCGAGGCCCTGGCTGGCAAGGGGCTGGCAGCCAGAACCCCAGACCGGCAGCGAGCTGAGCGGGGCCGGCGGCCGGGACCCCAGACTGGCAGTGGGCTGAGTGGCTCAGCCCGCTGCCGGTCTGAGGTTCCGTCTGCCGGCTCCTGCCAACCAGGGTCCCGGCTGCTGGCCCTGCTCAGCCCGCTGCCGGTCTGGGATCCCGGCCCTGTCCACAGAGAGTGGGTACCTACCTTCTCCCTGGTTCTAGCCCATTCTCTTCCTCTCTCTCTGCACTGAGCTGAGGGTGGGAGTGCACTGAGCACAGGGTTGGGGTGTAGGGTCTGGCCAGGAGGTAGAATGAGGGAGGGGGTCAGTGTTAGGGCAGGAGGTTTGGGGGTGGAGTGCTTACCTGGGCAGCTCCCATTTGGTGCGAGGGGTGGGGGTGGGAATGTAGGGGGTGCAAGAGTCAGGACATGGGCTGTGGGGGTGCTGGGTACGTGTGGGGGAGTGCAGGAGTCAGGGCAGAGGGCTGGGGCTGTGTGAGGAGGGTGCAGGAGTCAGGGCAGAGGGCTGGGGTGCAGGGGTCAGGGTAGAGGGCTGGGGGTATGTGAGGGGGTGTAGGGGTCAGGGTAGAGGGCTGGGGGTATGTGAGGGGGTGTAGGGGTCAGGGTAGAGGGCTGGGGGTGTTTGAGGGGGGTGCAGGGGTCAGGACAGAGGGCTGGGAGGGTGTGTGTGGGGGGTACAGGGGTCAGGACAGAGGGCTGGGGGTGTGGGCTAGGGTCGTGGGGGTGCTCTCAGCCTCCTTCCCTGAGCGGCTCATGGCAGAGGGCTGGAGGGGATGGGATATGCCCCGTCCCCTGTCCCCGTCCCCTGTCCCCGTCCCCACCTCTTCTCTGCCTCCTCCCCGGAGAAGCGAGCGCGTTGCAGCTCTACTTCTCCCTCTTGCTCTCAAGGGCCATCAGCTGATCGGCGGCAGGGAGGGAGAGGAGGAGAGGCAGGAACCCAGCACGCTGGTGGAAGAGGCTGGGAGAGAGCTTGCCTGCTCTGCAGCAGCAGCCGGCAGGACCAAGCTTCTTTACCCGCCCCGGGGATGGGAGAGGGGGCGGAGAAGAGTGGGCGGGGGCGGGCAGGATTTTTAATGGCACGCTGCTGCCTGCCAGGGTCCCGGCCTGGGTTCAGCAGCAGGGTGAGCGGGGCTGGTGGCTGGGACTCGGCAGGCAGCAGCGTGCCATTAAAAATCGGCTCGCGTGCTGTCTTTGGCACGCGTGCCATAGGTTGCTGACCCCTGCTCTAGACGTTTGTCCCTACCTACGAGCATTGCTTCTGTTTTAACCCCCTATCCAAATTTATTTTAGGATAGCTTTCTCCTGTGAGCTCTTCTACCAGTATCAGAATGGACAATTATTATGTTCACTGCTCAACTAAGGTAATCAGCCATGTAAAACAATACCTTTACTGTGTACTTGTTCCACATATAAAACTATTCTAGTATAACTTGAAGGTAACTGTAGAATCAAGGTGTGATTGACATTGCTTTAACAGTAAGTAGTATCTGGATGGTAGTGTTTGTTAAAACAGATGGTTTTATGAGTAGCGGCTCCCCTGCTCACCCGCTAACTGCAGCTGCTCTTATGTCTTCCTGAATGGAGATATCAACAATCCTCAGTTAATGGGCCAAAAACCTTCCCACTTGTCTTCACCTGCTATGTGGCAAGGTTTCATCTCACATATAGTCGGATGTCACTTACACACATCCAAGACTTCACATAGTGAAATACAGCAAATCTCAATCTCAATTAGAAAAGGTGGAATATCTATAACCACCTGTGCTGACATCATTCCCATAATGTTGACTAAATCAGTTTGGATCCTGTCCTTTCCCCCTTCCCCTGCTCCAATGAGAAATCATGACAATCCCTCACAATGAGAACCGTGCTAAAATTACGTTCTGCCTATCTAACCATGAAAATTAAGTTCACAGTGGCTTTCTTAAATCCCATCCCTAACACTTTTGTGTAATGGTGTGGTGAGCTCTTAAACAGCCATGATATGATCCAAGCCCAGAGGTGGCTGCATTTGAGTAGTGGGTAAAATTATACTGTATAACTGAAGCCATCTATGCATGGAATGATTACCATTAAAAATTTGCTAGTTTTGCTCAAGATGAATAAATAAGATTACCTCAGAATTATCACCTAGCCTGTCCTATACTTAACTTTATGCAAGTACTTATGATATTATTTCCTTTCTTATTTTTTTGTATTCTAGGTATTTCCTGAAGTGATGTAGTAAATAAGGCAATTGGGAAGAATAAGGGTGACAACTATATGGTGTTCATCTGACTGTCTGCTGTATCAGATGAGCTTTTGGCCCAAGGGATCTTCAATGGGTGGCCTCTTGTCATTAGGAGCTGTTACAGAGAACCACAGGGTTAGAGCATCCAATTATTGTCTGGACAGCAAAAGGGTCATACTGTTTTTCCCACTCCCAAGAGCCTGACCCTGCAAAGTACTGAGGCCTTTATTTTCCATAGTTAGTTCACTTGGGGTGCCCAGCTTGTGACATCTCAGTGGGTCTTGACTGAGTGGGTTCTTAGCACTTTTGAAAAATCAGGTTCCTTTAACCAATTTGAGTACCCAAAATCATGAATATTTTAAAAAATGTAAACCTGAGTGCCTCTTGTGAAATGCTAGTACCTGCAACTCCAGCCAGATAAACCCAGTAGTTTTGGATTGTGAGATGCTGGAGAAGATGTTATATGGTTGAAGATCTGCTTCAGCATCAACATGCTCTTGAAAAATCAAAATGTTAATAAAACAATTACTGATTGGTAATTCAAAGGAAATGCTAGCAAAATTGCCTTTGGGTTAAAATACTTCTTTATAATTGTTCAGTATTGCCCAAAGCCACAGGCTGCAGGCAGTATTCACTAGTACAGTCTCAGAACTATTTTAACCCTCAGGCAAATATATTCCTGCTGTTATTACTTTGCAACCTAGTCAACTTTATATAATATGGAGCCAATTCTGTCCTCTGATACACATGCATAATTCCCAGAATCCTGCTTTTCCAAATGCAGAATTTGGCTTGTAGTTTGGGATCTTTTGGGATGAAAGAAACCATAAAAATGTATCTTACTATTATTCATTACTAAATTATAATCCGTGTACATTCTGCATATCATATCTCTGCAGTTTGTCATGTTAGTGTCCTTTTCCAAACACTGGAATAACACTTAAAATCTCAATTGTTTCCATTTGATCAAACTAACCCATTCTTTTGGTTGTCCTATACAGATTATAATTTTTCTGCTTCATTGATAATGATTAAGCAATCACTTTTCCTACAATTGACACTTATTCCTTTTTGCGGAATGAGTGAGAGAAGAGGCTTTGAAGATCTGTGTGATGCATTCAGGTTCAGAAGTGGAACCTGGGTGTGTTCCTGAACCTTAGTTTGACAGTTGACTATATCATTGCTTAAGCTATTAATGTGCTTTCTGAGATACAATAATAAACAGGTGCTTCAAATCATTGCAAAGTAGTTTCAGATTCATATTTGTTATAATAAAAAACACATTGTCAAAAATACATGACAGTGGGAGTCAACAGAGAAATATACTTTGCAAAGGAAAAGAATGAAACCTATATAATATTGACAATTTTATTGTCACAAAGATGTTACAAGTTTTTTATTACTACTGCTACTACTACTAACTATATTTGTATGCTACCAACAGTGTGCGAGGTGCTTTGCAAGCATATATGAAAGTTATCTGTCCTGAAAGTCTTACGATCTAACCAGACAGTGTACAAATAAAGCAGAGGAGAAAGGCAACATTGAAAGCCCATTGTGAGATTGAACGTGCAGGTGGACTCCCTCCCCTTTGTTGTCTTTGGGGGCATCTAACTGGTCTAATTTCAAGATCTTTGGGGGAAGCTTGTTGGCCCAAATCTGGTTTTGGAGCACAATATCAGGCACATTTAAGCCTGCTTTTCACTTGCTCCATCCCACCAGAGAGAAATCCTTTTCACAGAGAGGTGAATGGGGATTTTCTTGCTCTGCTGTGAATTCTGGGGCATATCAACTCCAGATTATGCTAAGGAGCAGTTTAAGGCAGACATAGAAAAACTGGTTGCAAATCTTAGAGTCCTATTCTTGCCAGATCTGAACAGACAAGCAGGCTGTCCAATCCTATGTAGATAATTTCTGTAGTTTATTGATAGAGCAGGCCTGCTGTTTCTCCTGATCCGAAGATACGGATCCAAAAGGCCAGCCCTTCAAAAACATAAGAGAAGAGATTGCAGGCAAACATACAACCCATAGAAGATAGCAAAAGATAAAGTAGATTGCCTAATTTGTTATTTACTAAGTGGTCCTCGTGTAACCCAAATTTCGTTCCAGATTCAGGCTAATCTGCGCATGGCGCAACTGAAACTGAACAGTAAATTTAGGCCCATTTTTGCGTGAAGCAACCTTTGTTCACCGAAAAGGTTTGTAAAACTTATTGAGCTTTTTGATGAGGAACTGGGCCGAGTTGGCTCATCTTTGAGATTGCTGAGCTTCAAATTTTGTCATGAAAGATTTGCACATAAAGCATAATTTAGTGCTTATGCTCAAATAAATTGGTTAGTCTCTAAGGTGCCACAAGTACTCCTTTTCTTTCTGCGAATACAGACTAACACGACTGTTACTCTGAAACCTGTCATTAGTGAATATAGTTTATTTTCTTATAGAATAAGAGAATATGACTATTCTGGAAAAAACGGCAACAAAATATGGGAACAAGACTCTTCAAATAATATATAGTTATAATTTAGTGCTGGATGGTTCTTCTTTGGTTTTCTTCTATAATCAAAGTACTGCACAAGATAAGTTTGTATTCCACCTGCTCTGTTCCTCTCCAAGGAAATTTTAAAACCAAATGTTATTGCAATGATTATGTGGTGCATTTTCTTTTTTCTTTTTTTAATCTTACACAGTTTTTATTTGAAAGCCAAGACTGTCAGTGGTCTGTTTACTTTATCTCACTCATGTGTTGTGGAAATGAATTGCATTTATAGAACACACAGACTATTTTTGCCTGAATGCTGCATTTATGATTTATAGCCAACATGTATTCCTGATTTTCTTTTGAGAATGATCTTTATTGTCTTTGTGTACTTACTCATTGCAGAAGCACTTGTCTGTTTTGAGCTAAACCAGACCTCTTGTAAAAAGAATCAAATTATTTCATCATGTTGAAAATGAAAAGCTATAATTACTTGTAATTAGGCTTCAGAATTTTGAAAATTGGGGAATTCTTTTCCAGCGATTTAAGACCACTCCAAATCAGTGCCTTTGGAAAATAGGAAATAATTTTCTGTTCAATTTGAAATTGATTTAATTTACGCTTTTTGACAGCTATTTTGCTTTGATATTTTGGTCTGGGAAATCACTGAACTGTGGTGATTAATGCAATAATGTTTTCCGTGAACTTATACACTGCTTGGTTCACAACTTACTTGTATTTTTAAGCCTAAATAGAATTTTTAGTTTAAAGAAACACATTCAGTTATTTTGAAGTATTTTAGTTTATTAATTTCAAACCTAAATTGATTTAATTTTGTTTTTTGTTTTCCTAGGATTTTTATTTACTTTGTACTGTATAAGCAAATAGTCTAAACCTATTCTGTATTGTATTTCTCTTAAATTAAATGGAAAAAGCAAAAAACTGATATATGCCACAGTCATTGTTAGTTGTTTGTCATCAGAAACACTTTTCTTCAGGTAAATCTAAAAACAAACAAAAAATTCCAACTTGAAATTCAGTTGAGCTAGAGGGGAAGGTCTCTCTAGTCAGTGGAAGGCATTGTGTTACCCCGGTCAACATCCAGCCACCAGAAGATTTCATATTCTCTAGTGCACAGGAGAAGAAATAACATCCTCAGTCAGAAGGCACCATGTGCCACAGAGAGAGCCAGAAGCTGCATGTGAGCAGGAGCAGCAGGCCACAGACAGCAATCTTGGAGCTGTCTGCAGAAGGAAGAGCAGGTAACAAGCTAGTGCTGGGCAAGGAGGCAGCCTGTTGCTTGTAGAAGGCCAGCAATAGCTGCAGAAGGAGGGTACAGGGCAGTGCATGCAAGCACTGAGGTCAGTTGCATGTGTGCAGCAGCAGGATAGTTCTGAGGGGACCTGTAGTGAAGCAGTTTGGTTCCCTGCCGCCCTGAAGAGAGACGAGCCCCTCCAGACACCAGAGTGGGTGGAGCCAGGGAGCTCTGAGCCCACTCCCCAGAGGTTCAGGCGCTGCCCTGGAAGTATAAAGGCCTGACCTCCAGGGCTCACTGGAGAAGCAGCTGCTGGGGAGGCCAGACGCCTCCGGCCTAGCTCGTGAGTGGGAAAACTCAGAAGCCCGCAGAAGACCTTAGGACTGGCCCGACCTGCCCCGCGCCAGCTCCCCGGCGGAGTTGCCGAGCCTGCCCCGCGCCACTACCTGGAGGAGTTGCTGAGTCTGCCCTGCGCCAGCTACCCCAAGGAACCCCTGGTGCTGGACCCCCCCTGAGGACACCACCCTGACCCAGGTACCTCAAGAGGGGGAGTCTGGAAGTAGCCTGGGGGCAGCCGACCCTAGTCTGGCTGCAGCACTGCCAGAGCCCATGTCAGTGTGTTGCGGCCAGGATCCCCACTGACTCAGCAGCGGGTCTTCTACCGCTGCTAGGGCCCCGGGCTGGGACGCAGTGGAGTGGGAGGGCCTGCGTCCCCCCTGCCACCCAACTCGTGGGTGACAGTCTCCCCCTCTCCCAGGCCCTTTGGAACCTAGGGCCTGGGCCTATTGTTCCTATATACTGTTGTTGCTCAGTCCCTGCCTGAGGGCCGGAGCCCCTGACTCACCAGTGCCCCGCCCTGACCCAGGGCCTGGGCTCACTGTGTTTATTTGTACTGTCACTAAGGCCATAGAGGAAGACTCCCATGGCCAGACTAATTCCCTGCAAGAGCTATTCCCCAAGGTAGTGAGGCGGTGTGCTTCCCTGCTGCCCCGGAGAGAGACAAGCCTGGCTAGCCTCTTTACAGGTGGTGGAGAACGCAGGCATGATCCTCGACCCCTGCGAGAAGGGCTCTGGGGGGGAACGTACCCCAGAAAGAGCCATGGATATGGACAAACTTATCAACCTCCTGACCGAGAGCCAGGAGCGGCAGCAGGCGGCCCAGCTCCAGCAGCAGCAGCAGCAGCTCATCGAGCAGCTGGGAGTACGGCAACAGCAGCTGATTCGGGACCCGGGGGTTCAGAACCAGGAACAACAGCAGCAATGCCTGCAGCAGCTGGCGACAGCACTGCCGTGCCCTGCAGAGCCCCAGCCGGGAGACGCGGCCGGGTCACCCTGCACCACTGTGCCAGTGTGGCTGACCAAGATGGGACCCGATGACGACCTCGAAGCCTTTTTGGTAATTTTTGAAAGCATAGCACTGGTTGCAGGGTGGCCCCCTGACCAATGGGCCACTCTCTTGGCCCTGTACTTAACTGGGACAGCCCAAACAGCAGACAGAGGGCTGTCTAGGGAGGATGCATGGGACTATAACCAGGTAAAGGCGGCGATTCTGGATGCCTTGGACGTCAGCCCAGAAACCTTTTGGCAGCGGTTCCGGAGCCAGACCTACCCCACCGGCGCCAGCCCCAGCCCCCAGTTGGTGGCCCAAGACCTGAAGGAAGTGTGCAAGTGGTGGCTACAGCCAGAGAGGAGGACCGCAGACGAGGTCACGGAACAAATTATTTTGGAACAGTTCGTACACATCCTCCCGGCGTGAGGAAGGACCTGGGTGCTTCGCCATTGGCCAGCGACGCTAGCCGCTGCTGTCGCTTTGATGGAAGACTTCCTTGCGGCTGAAGCGCTGGTGGGTGCTCAGAAAGAAAAGAAAAGAAAGAAAGGGGGTGCTCAGACCGAAGTGCGGAGTCTCGCTCGGGGCCTCAGGCTAGACACCCCGAACTCCCACCTTAGCAAGAATCCATGCCCCCTGTGCCGAGTGTCCCAAGGACCCGTCGGAGTTCCCGTAGGGGCCCAATGGGAGCCCCCACCTGGGGTGGTTGCCTGGAACTCAGGCCCTGCTTTGTATGCGGGAAATGTGGACACTTACAGCAGGACTGCACTGAGATGGACAGCAGCTTTGGCCATGTCTGTGTGGGAGAGACCCAGGCCTGGCTGCCACAGGTCCCCAAGATCATGCTGCCGGTAATTGTCGGGGACCCCCCAACCCTGGCCCTGATCGATTCGGGCTGCGGCCAGACACTAATCCGTCAGACCTTGGGGCCCTGGGCCAACCCCCACCTGGGGGCGATCCAGCTGCAATGTATCCACGGCGATGTGCGGCCATATCCCAGTGCCTGGGTCCTGCTAATGGTGGCTGGGGTCACACGATGGATGGTTGTTGGCCTGGCTCCCCGACTAGCGTACCCGGTGATTCTGGGGCGAGACTGGCCGGCATTCGAGGAGATCCTTCGCTCGATCCTGTGCTAGAAGGAGATTGCCCTGAGGACCAACCGGAGGAGGAGGAGGAGACCCCCGACCGCGAGGGAGAGGCCGAGGAACTGAGGACCCCCTGTCTGGGCCGGCTATTGAACCCCGACTTAACACAGACTTTTGCTGCGATCAAAGAGCAGACACCACCCTTAGTCGGGCCTATGGACAACTAGCCACCATCGATGGGGCCGTGATCAACCTACACCGTGCAAATCAGTGGCTCTGGTTTGAGCTGTGCTATGACCGTCTTTACCGGGTAGAACAGGATCCCAGCATGGGAGAACCATAGATCCAGCTGCTGGTGCCTCGGTGCCACCAACGAGCAGTAATGAAGCTTGCACATGACATCACTGCCGCAGGGTACTTGGGCCATGAAAAGACCCTTGCCTGGATTTTGACACTGTTCTTTTGGTCTGGCGTGCACCAGGAGGTGAGGAACTATTGTAGCTCCTGCCCGGAGTGCCAGTTAGTGGCTCCCCCACGAGTATCCAAGGTCCCTTTGGTTCCCATGCCCATAGTGGAAATGCCATTTGAGCGGATGGCCATGGACTTGGTGGGCCCACTCCCTAGAAGTGCCATGGAATTCCAGTATGTGCTGGTCATCGTGGATTATGCCACCCATTTTCCCAAGGCTGTGCCATTGCGGCGCACCACTGCCCGGACTGCCTCCGGCAAACTGGTGAAGGTCTTTGCTTCCGTGGGCCTGCCCCGGGAAATCCTAACGGACCAGGGCACCAACTTCACCTCCCAGCTGTTGCAGCAGGTGTGCGATTCCTGGGAGTTAAACAGTTACGCACCTCCGTCTGCCACCCACAGACTGATGGACTGATGGAACGATTTAATCAGACCATGAAGGAGATGCTGAGCAAGTTCCCTGCAGAGGAGCTACGCCCCTGGGACCAGCTACTCCCTCCCTTACTGCTGGCGATCCGTGAGGTACCCCAGTCATCAACAAAATTTTCCCCCTTCGAGCTATTATATGGCCGCCGCCCACGGGGCCTATTAGACTTAATGTGGGAGACATGGGAGCAGTCTCTGTCTCCAACCCAGGGTCTTCTGAAGTATGTTCTCCAGCTCCAGGAGCACCTTGCTAAGGTTGGAGCCCTAGCACACAGAAACTTAAAAGCCGCACAGGAAGCCCAGGCACGAACCTATAACCAAGAAGCACGGGTCCGTGCCGGGTGATCAGGTCCTTCTCCTCCTACCATTGAGCGAATCGAATCTGCAGGCCCATTGGCAGGGACCCTATGAGGTGGCCTGGAAGGTCAGGCCCATCACCTACGAGGTCCACCAGCCCGACCGGCAAAAGAAGACCCAGCGATATCATGTGAATCTATTGAAAACATGGTGGGAGCGGGAGGGCCTATTAATCAATCCTTACCCCCCGGAACCAGGGTTGGGTCCCCACACGCCCCTGACAGAGGACCCCGCAGGCCCCCAGCTCGGTGACATGCTCACGGAGGAGCAGCGAAAGCAGGCCCAATGTCTCCTGCAGGCTTTCAGGAGAACCTTTACGGTCCTACCCAGTTACATGACCCTGGTCCATCATGCCATCCAGATTGAACCGGGGAAGGTAATCTGGGAGATGACCAGGCCCCTGCCACACTGAATGCGGCAGGAAGTCAAAGAAGTAGTACAGGCCATGCTAGCCCTAGGAGTCATCAGACTGTCACAGAGTGAGTGGCATAGTCCGGTGGTCTTGTTACCCAAGCCCGATGGACCATGGCTCTTCTGTATAGACTTCCGGCAGGTCCACGCGATCTCGAGGTTCCAGGCATATCCTATGCCCCGTGTGGATGAACTGCTTGGTCGCCTAGGGGAGGCCCGTTTCATCACCACCCTCGACCTCAGTAAGGGGTACTGGCAGATCCCGCTCGACCCCATCTCTAAGGAGAAGACGGCGTTTGCCACCCCGACGGGACTTTACCCAGATGCCCTTCAGCCTCCATGGGACCCCAGTGACATTCCAATGACTAATGGATCGCCTTCTACAGCCCCATCAAGACTATGTATCGGTGTATTTGGATGACATCTTTGTCTACAGCCGCCAGTGGGAGGACCACCTGGAATGTGTAGCCGCAGTTCTGAGATCCCGAGAAAGGCAGGACTAACGGCCAATCCAAAGAAGTGTAGCATTGGGTAGCAAGAGGCAACGTACCTCGGATACACCATTGTGGGAGGACGAGTGAAACCCCTCGTGGGGAAGGTTCAAGCACTGGCGGCCTGTCCGCCACCCACCATGAAATGCCAAGTGCGACAATTTCTGGGGATCGCCAACTACTATCAGCGTTTCATCCCCCAATTCGTTTCCATCGCAAGCCCCTTGACAGGAATTTTGACTAAAGACAGCCCCTGGTGCGTGCTGTGGACCCAAGAATGTGAAGACGCCTTCCGGACACTCAAGGAGTGCCTCTGTCTGGAGCCAGTCCTATGTAGCTCAGACTTCAACCGTGATTTTTTCCTTCACGTGGACACCTCGGAGGTAGGGCTCGGGGCCGTCCTGTCCCAAGAAATCGAAGGCGAAGACCACCCAGTCTTATGTCTTAGCTGGAAATTATTTCCCCTCGAGAAGAACTATGCAGTAATATAGAAAGAAGCACTCACGGTGAAATGGGCCTGTGATGCCCTGCGATACTACCTCCTCGGGGCCCGATTTATGCTAGTCACGAACCATGCCCCTCTCCAGTGGTTAACAAGAATGAAAAACAACACTACACTACTGTGCTGGTACCTGGTGTTACAGCCCTATGCTTTCACCATCTGGCAAAGGGCCGGCAAAGACCATGCGAATGCCGACTTCCTGTCCCGCCTAGGAGGGATGGAAGAGCCTGGCCCCGACAAGAGGGAGCCAGACTTGAGGGGGGGGGTGTATGTGTAGTGAAGCGGTGTGGTTCCCTGCCACCCTGGAGAGAGACAAACTCTGGGTAGCCTTTCTGCAGGACCCCAGTGTGAATTTTTTCTTTGTACCCTTGTACTCGGGGCTGGTAGGAGGAGGACAATTGTATCAGGGCCCTAAGCTCAGGGTTCCCCGTCAAATATCTTAAATGGCTGTGTAAATAAATAAATGGGAGAGGATGGGGCCCCAGTGAACACGATGTCCCAGAGCCCCACATTTCTCTTAACGAGCCTACCTGTACTGGACTATTGAGCTAATCTTTTCTTATACCTAGGGTATTTACAGCTTTTAGTTTCTGGCAATCTTAGTAAAGAATTTCTGTTACTCAGAACGTGCGAGTGTTTATGGGAACCCTCTGATGGCTGAAGCCTGTAGTGCCTAGTGATTGGAACATCTACAAGATTTGTCTTCTAGCTTGTGGCATACCAAGAATGCCCCAAATATGTAGCGGGGACTGGTGTGCCATAACACTTACAGCAACACCCTGCAGTGGGGTTAGATACAATATTTAGCACTTAACCCTCTGTTATGCACACTTCCACATGTGCATTTGCTTTACTGTCTGTGAGTACTCCATTGAAGTCAGTGGGACCAGTCATACATAAACTTAATCATGTGCATAACTCTCTGCCGAATCGGCCCTTATAAAGCACATTCGATCTCTAGTGCACATTAAAAAATGTTAACTAATCATTACAATACTCCTTTGTGATAGAGGAATAACTGTAGTTGTCCTCATTTTAGATTCTGTTTACCTAACAGTAATAGGTAAACACAGTTTAAACCTGGTTGTGACCAAACTGGATTCTAATACTTTTTGGCTGGAGAGTATTGATTTCCAGCAATATCGCTTTAATTTCATAAGTATGATTTTAAAATGATGACACTACAATTAATGGGACTAATCTTATAAGGCTTCTGTGAACATAGTTTTCATTGAAATCCATAGAAGTTCTGAATCTGCTGGGTGTGCAGGATTAATTCCAATATGTTAAAAATGTTGCTAAAAGTAATGTCAGAAATTTGTATGCATAAAAATCCTGCTTAAAAAGGTATGGCATGCATTCTGCAGTACATATGGGTGCGGCATGGTGGAAATTGACATTACAAAGGGATGCTGATAAATTGGGAATTACACATTGTGTTATCTACCCTTAGCTCATTGCCAGTTTTTGTGGTTCTGTAGAATTCTTTTCCTTGTGCTTCCGACAAGTCTTACCCTGAGTTTGGTATACTTTATCAGGTTTGAAATTCAAATACTGAACAAATTCATGTGTTGATTCTTTTTTTAAACTGGGTACTCCAGCCAAGACTTGCATTTAACGTTGGCATGATGGATTCCATTTCTTGTAAGATTGCAAAAAACACCTAATCTATGAAGCTTAAATCCTTCTTTTTTTTTTTTTGAGGAAAATAGGGCATCCCTTCCCCAACCTTACGTTAACTACTTTTTAAATAACTTAAGAGCTGCCATAGCCATAAGATTTTCTTGAGCTTTTTGCTAGCTGGCTTGCTGCCAAAATCAGTTTTGGAAAACAGATTTCCATTTAAAGATGTGAGTGCATGTGCTTTCTGAGGGCTAAATAAGACCCTTAGAACACAACCCCAGTGTGTGGGCTATTAGCTGAGACAGTCTGAAGGGAAGGAATTCCACTTGTTTCAGATCCACTCAGGGCTGGAGCAGCCACTGCATCCGCTGTGTCCTCTAATACAGATCTGCCACCCCTTCCCAGCCTGCCTTCATGTTGCCCTCCAGACTGTCTCTAAATTGGCAGAGGCTAGAATCCATCTGCCCCATCAACTTGTCCCCTGTGCGGTGGAAGCATACTAGTTCCATGGCTTCTGCATGCAGGTAGGATTTGATTCATCCTGTTTAGGTTCCATTCAGCAGTGTTCCTAGTAGCCATTTCTGACCATCTTTAGGGAATGGGATCCCAGGGATTCAGTCAGGTAGAAAAGTGGCAGAATAAAAGACAGGAATAATATAGTTTTGGACACAGAAAAAGAGCTTTTCTGCTTCTCTGTTTTTTGAGTTTTATAGGAAACTTAAAATATCAAAGCCATAGCTCAGAGACTGATTTAGGTTCACAGAGACCAGTGATTACATAAAAAGTTGCATAACAATCATTGCATCTAAATCAGTGGGCTTGTTCATCTCTTATGCACCTTCTAATTTTGACATGCTGTCTGGTGGGGTTTCTATGGTCTAGCCTTCTGCTTATGGATTTCCTCATGGTACCACTGCCTCCATTTGAAATCCATTTCAATTACAGTCATTCAGAGTTTCATCATCACTCCCATAAACAGCCATGTAGGCTAGGAGTCCACCACAGTCAGTAATTAAAGTAAGTTGAAACAGAAGTGGTTGCTCTCAATCTACTAGCCAACAAAGAGAGGTTGCTATGGGGAGGAAATTCTCATTGAATCCTGGAAGAGGAACAAGAGATGCCCCTTGAATTTAACCCAGTCCACAGTGTTGTGGAAACAGAGGTCCTCACCTACTGGGCACATGGAGATACAAACTATATATCCTAATGAGCAAATTATCCTTTATTATTATTTTTTTTAATAGCTATCTTCCTTTTATCCTGTGTTTTTTTAAATTCACTTACATTTTTCCATTTGACCAAAGCACATCCTCTCTTCAGATCTGTGGAGTACCCCCAGTAACACTTAATATATACCAAAGAAGGTTAAGGTTAACGTTTCATCTTCTGGGATACAGAAAGCAAAACGTCTCTATGCAGACATGCAGCAGTGCCTTCATTAGCTCCCCCACTTACATGAATATGCTATCTTGCGTCTTGTGCGGCTTTCTGATGAAGTCAGTCAGCTAAATACTTCCTGACAATTTTCTAAAGAAGAAATGATCAGCCAACAAAGCTATTTAGTTGTTTCCTAAGTTAGCTGATGGTATATTTTTATGCTGGTGGTGAACAAAAATTATATGTTTATATAACTATATATTCTGCACTTTGGCATTGGAATTTAATATAGAATCTATCAGATTTGGTTTCTTTTAATATCCTTTACCCCTAATCTTGTGGGCTACAGGAGCCTGAAGGCTGTGCCTTTGAGTCTCCAAGGGACCAGTAATAATAATACAATATGGTGGTAGGACTTGACTCTGTAGCCCAGATTCTTGCCCACATTGTGGCCACTTTACTTAAGTATACTGGAACGAAGAGGCTGCAAGTCTCTAGGCAACAGAGAATTTCCCTTATGTAGGAGAATCCTCCAGTGATGTAGGGCTGCTATAGATAGCTTCTATGCCTCCTGTTTCCTGGCATAGGAGAAGTGATTGAGGAAATTAGGTATAGCAGGGTATCTCTGCACCCCAAGGCCAGTGTAAAGTAGAACAGCTCTGAGACACCACAATTGGGGGCAAGGAGAGGTACCAAGTGGCTTAAAGCAAATAACCATTATTCCCCTGCTATCCTGAGTTGGGTACCTTAGATAGAGCCCAGGACCTGGCACTGAGTCTGTAGTATTCTCATATAAATGTTTCACTAAAAATCAACTATTAAACTTTTGCTCTATTATGTTTCTTTCTTTAATAGCTTCATTGTATCTTTATATTTTACATGATTTTTTAAAAAAGAAAGTTTGCTCCTTTTATGGTAAATAGGACAGTATCTCATTCAACATAGCATAATCAAAGAAATACTCTACGTGGGTGATGAAGGCTCTGATTCAATAGGTCAAATCTCATTGGAAAGTTGTTTTTTAAAATGTAACAAAAGTATTCTATACATGCAATCTCACAATAAAAAAATTTCTGGCTGATTGTATTTGGTGTAACTGCATGCCATATTTTATTTTCTGTCTATGCACATCATGCTGTGGAAGAAAGATCATGCTGTACATTTTTTCATCCAATTTATTTTAACAGTGTATAGTATTTTGCTGGCTCAATCATTTTAGATGTGTACTTCACTTCAACATATAAATTATTCTGCTGTTACCTAAGATCTTTTACAGTAAGGTAATTCAGACTTCTCTTAAAGTCAAGTCTAAGAAAATGTCTGTAAATTAGTGCTAGTGGTCAGCATGGCTGAAAGAGAAACTCTTCATATTTGGAATTGACTGTACGATTGAACTTACAACAATTTATTACAAAGTCAATATTCAGCTTAAAAATTAAAAAGGTTAGTAATTATTAGGTTTTCAGAGGAAAGTACTAATGTTGTGACCTGCCTCACATCATATGGTTACAAAAATGTCATAAAATGATTTTTTTAAACTTATTTTTATAGTCAGTAGATGGCTTATTCCCTCATCTCACTACTTATGCTTCCATGAACTGTTAATTAATACTTTTGCAGTAATTATAGAATACTTTAAATATACATTATTCTTCTGAATTTTAAAAGATCAGGATTTTTTTTATTAATTTAAAAGGATAATAGAACTGACCTGCACTTTCATCAATTCTTTAATAAAGAGGTGTATTTTTAGATAATTTAAAAATTTTACATTTTGATTGCATGGAGTAAAAAAAAATTCTTATGGCTTTTTTGTGCTTTTTCCATTTACCCTTTTAAGCTGGGTCACAGTTGTACCAAACGGGGTCATTGTTCTCCATAAAGAGGTGAATGATTGCCCTTGGGAACTGATACAACAGGAGCGTACATTCTAACTGTCTTGACACTTCGCACTGTATTTTCTTCTTACTAAGTACTAAGCTTTGCTAGACACACGTCTTCATTCCATTTGCTTCTTTTTGCCTCTCTGCAACATTTTCACATATTCATTGATAAGTTATCAAAACATTAATTACCCCTTTACTGTACCCCTTCTCCTGAGCTCTCCTTGGTTTCTTGTACTTACCCAGCAAGGGAGGAGTAGGGCACTCTTCATGGATGACTTGTCTTAGGGCATGTCTGCGCTGCTCCACAGTTTGCACTGTGGGGGTGTGAATAGCAGCATGCACCAAAGTTGTGCTGTAACTCCCCCATGTGGATGCTCTGAGTGCATATGTAAAGGGTTCCTAGTTCACATTAATGTAATCCTGTCTCCAGGTGTAAGTGGTTTATTTTCACGTTATCATTTGATGGAGTCACTTCAAATTTTGTATGCTCCAGAATGAATTGTAATTTCCCTCCAATGCACATCACCCAGAAAAAAACACAGGCATTGGAAGAGTTCTGGAAAGAGATCCACTGATCTCTTATCATTTTAAGATTCATCTCACTTAGGGCACGTCTACACTGGCAAAGTTACAGCTCCAGCAGTTACAGCGCCGCTCAAGAGCTCAGAAGGAAAACCGCTGTTGTGTGTTCACAGTGACAGCTGCCTCCGCAATAGTGTGTTCAAACTTGCGGTACTTGCAGCGCTATTTGGAGCAGTGCATTCTGGGCAGCTATCTCACAGAGCACCTCTTTCTCTTTTGCCGCTAAGACTTGTGGGAAGGCGGAGTGGGTCACAGAGCATCCTGCATCCAGTCCAGTGCCCCATGATGCATTGCTTTGCATACCAGCAATCCTGTGCTTCCATTCGCATTTGGTGCCATCTTTCAATGGTTTGTGTACTGTGCACCCTGCCTCTCTCAGGCTGCAGGAATGGATCCTGAACTGCTGACCAGTATGGTGCTTGCTCTGACCAACACATCACGAGTGGCAGTGGAGTTATTTCTTAAACTACAAAGTCAAGAGGAGTGCGACGTTGATCTCGCCATGTGTCAAGGTTCCTGCCCCACTCTGAACTCTAGGGTACAGATGTGGGGACCTGCATGAAAAACCTCCTAAGCTTATCTTTACCAGCTTAGGTCAAAACTTCCCCAAGGTACAAAATATTCCACCCGTTGTCCTTGGATTGGCCGCTACCACCACCAAACTAATACTGGTTACTGGGGAAGAGCTGTTTGGACGTGTCTTTCCCCCCAAAATACTTCCCAAAACCTTGCACCCCACTTCCTGGACAAGGTTTGGTAAAAAGCCTCACCAATTTGCCTAGGTGACTACAGACCCAGACCCTTGGATCTTAAGAACAATGAACAATCCTCCCAACACTTGCACCCCCCCTTTCATGGGAAATGTTGGATAAAAAAGCCTCACCAATTTGCATAGGTGACCACAGACCCAAACCCTTGGATCTGAGAACAATGAAAAAGCATTCAGTTTTCTTACAAGAAGACTTTTAATAAAAATAGAAGTAAATAGAAATAAAGAAATCCCCCCTGTAAAATCAGGATGGTAGATATCTTACAGGGTAATTAGATTCAAAAACATAGAGAACCCCTCTAGGCAAAACCTTAAGTTACAAAAAAGATACAGACAGAAATAGTTATTCAATTCAGCACAATTCTTTTCTCAGCCATTTAAAGAAATCATAATCTAACATGTACCTAGCTAGATTACTTACTAAAAGTTCTAAGACTCCATTCCTGGTCTATCCCCGGCAGAAACCAGCATATAGGCAGACACACAGACCCTTTGTTTCTCTCCCTCCTCTCAGCTTTTGAAAGTATCTTGTCTCCTCATTGGTCATTTTGGTCAGGTGCCAGCGAGGTTACCTTTAGCTTCTTAACCCTTTACAGGTGAGAGGAGCTTTCCCCTGGCCAGGAGGGATTTCAAAGGGGTTTACCCTTCCCTTTATATTTATGACACCATGCGTAGTAGCTACAACACGAGATTGCCTGTGGCTTTCACAGAGGTTCTGACCACAGTGGAATGCCGCTTTTGGGCTTGGGAAACAAGTACTGAGTGGTTGGATCACATCATGATGCACGTCTGGGATACTGAGCAGTGGTTACAGAACTTTTGGATGAGGAAAGCCACATTCATGGGACTGTATGATGAGCTCGCCCCAGCCCTCCAGCGCAAGGACATGAGAATGAGAGCTGCCCTGTCTTTGGAGAAGCCTGTGGCGATTGCACTCTGGAGGAAGTGTGCAGAGCCATTAATCGCATCCTGATCCAAAGGACTGTGACTCTGGGCAACGTGCGTGACATTGTGGATGGCTTTGCACAAATGGGCTTCCCTAACTGCGGAGGGGCAATAGATGGCACACGTATTCCAATTCTGGCATCAGACCACCTAGCCACCGCGTACATTAATCGCAAGGGGTATTTCTGAGGGGTTCTCCAGGTGCTTGTGGATCACCGTGGATGTTTCACGGATATTAATGCAGGCTGGTCCGGAAAGGTGCATGACGCACGCATATTTCGGAACACTGGCCTGTTCAAGAAGCTGCAAGCAGGGACTTTCTTCCCAAACCAGAAGATCACCAATAGGGGAAGTCAAAATGGCCATTTTGATCCTGGGAGACCTCGCCTTAATGCTGCGGCTTCTGAAGCCGTACACAAGGCAACTTGACAGCAGCAAGGAGCAGTTCAACAACAGGCTGAGCAAATGCAGAATGACTGTTGAGTGTGCATTTGGCCATTTAAAAGCCCTCTGGCCTGTATGGGAAGCTGGACCTGGCTGATGACAATATTCCTATGCTTATAGCTGAGTGCTGTACGCGCTATAATATTTGTGAGGGGAAGGATGAAAGCTTCACTCAGGCTCAACCACAGAGGCTCAGCACCTGGAGGCTGAGTTTGAACAGCCAGAGACCAGGGCTATTAAAGGGGCACAGCGTGGGGGTATAAGGATCAGGGATGCCTTGTGGGAGCAATATAGCACTAATATTTGTTGCTATATTCAGGAGTACAGTGCTTGTAATGCTAGGAGGTGATTGGTGCACATGATGCAAGAAAGGGCCTTAACATAATTATATGTTGCTCTGCAGTGCTCTTTTTTCTTTCAATTATTGGAATAAAGATTGCTTTCAAACCAACACAATTCTTTTATTAAAAGACAACAACTGGAGGAGAGAGTCAAATGACAAAAATACATAAGCAAGGAGGGAGATGGGGGAAGGAAAGGTCTCCAGAGGAGGAGGGATCCCAGGACGGCTACAGATTTGTGTATGTCCAGGGATCATACCCAGCCTTTTCCTCTGGAGTACAATGCAGTGGGTGCTGTACTTCAGCAGGGCCAAATTGCAGAAGGAGGGTGTTGAGTGCAGTGGGTAGCGGGAGTCCACGCTGCTGGACTGTGAGGAGGGAGGAGTGGAATGCTGCGGGTAGAGAATGGAGCCAGGAGGTTGATGTGTTGGCGGTTTGAGGAGGGCGAATGGGAAAGAGTTTTGTGATAGCGGCTGCAAGGGAGGGCAGCCGCGGAGTTGCTTGGTTTGAAGAGCTAGTATCGCCTGGAGCGTGTCCACTTGGCGCGCCATAATGTTTAAGAACAGCTTCGTGGCTTCTTTCTGGTGTGCCACGTTCTCATTCTGGTCCCTCTTTTCCCTGTCCCGCCACTCCTTCAATTCCTGTTTCTCAGTGGCGGAGTGCATCATAACCTCATGGAGAAAGTTCTCCTTAGTTCTTCGTGGCTGCTTTCTAATTCTGCGCAGCCATTCTGTCACCAATAATGGAGGCTGGCCTCCCAAGGTTATCTCTCTGAAGTTTAAATGCAACATTTGACAGAAGCAGTATTGTTTGCAATACAGACAACACTGATTCAGTGCTTTAAAACACAGCAGGTACTCACACACCTGTAATTAACTGGCTGATCCCAGGCAAGCACACATGAGCCACAAGACCCCCTAAAATGATGAGTAGCTGTAGGGGCAGGGTAAATCTCTCTTCCCAGACCCTGCTGTATACTGGGCATGTAGCTTTTGGGGAGAGCCAGCACTGTTGGAGGGGCTTGGTAATCATTCCTGTCCCCACACTTTCCACAGGATGTGATCATTATGGAAGATATCTCTCTGCTGAGGGTGAGCAGGGAATCAAGGGAGGGTCTTCTGCAAGCCTGCGGCTTCCGCCCTGGCCCCTGTGTGGCTTGCCTGTGTGCAGCAGTGGTTTCCTCCCTCCTTTCTTCTCCCCTCTCCCACCTGTGACGGTACAGTGGCTTGGGAAAGTTACCATTAATGGGGCAAGAAACAAAGCAGCTCTGCCGAGGAACCTGCAGCAGTGGATTGCCCAGTATGTCCACGAGAGTTTCCTGGAGATCTCTGAAGGAGAATCCCGTGAAGTGAGGGAGTCAATCAACAGCTTGTTCCAACGCTCAGACTAGGCATGTGGTGGAAGACAAGCCTGCTTTCTGCAACTATCCTGCCCCCAACAATTCCCCAAATCAGATCCACTTACCAGGGGCCTCCTATTCTGTTTGCGCTTCGCCGAGATCCAACTGCTGTGACTGGCTAGCTTCCTCCGGGGTAGAAAAGAGCTCTGACTGCGTGCATCTCCGGCCTCCAAGCCATCCTCTGCCTCTGGGTCCCCGTGCCCATCTTCGTCGAAGATTGCCTCCTCCTTTCCTGGCTTGGTCCACTGTCGACTGGCACGTGAGCCAACGAAGTATCCACAGGGGCTTTCACTGTGGAAGTGGGGTCGCCGCCAAGTACCGCGTCCAGCTCTTTGTAGCACCGGCAGCTTGTGGGCACAGCATCGGAGTGGCGGTTTGCCTCCCACGCCTTGTGGTAGGCGTTCCACAGCTCCTTCAATTTTACCGTACACTGCAATGTGTCCCTTTCTGTCATGCATCGTGAAATCTGTCCATAGGTGGTATAATTCTTATGGCTGGAGCGCAGCTGGGACTGCACAGCTTCTCCTCCCCAAATGCCGATGAGGTCCAGCAGCTCGGCATTGCTCCAGGCAGGGGATCTCCTGGTGCATGGAGCAGGCATGGCCACCTGGAGAGATGTGCTGAGACCACTGCACGCATCCCTGAGCAAACAGGAAGGGGACTTTCAAATTTGCAAAGGAATGTATGGGGTGGGGATTACAGTTGGTCACCTGAGGGCAGGGCAGTAGAGTTCAAACCGATGACCAGAGAGGTGGGAACAGGCATTGTGGGACACCTCCCGGAGGCCAATTGCAGCGCTGTAATCGCCACGGTGTCTACACTGGCACTGTAGCCCTGGTGCAGAAAGCTCTATGCCTCTCGTCTAGAGCACTACAGCTGCGCAGTTTCTGCTCACTAGGTGGCTTGGCAGTGTGTACATCACGGAGTTACAGCGCAGAAAGCTGCTTTACTGGGCAGAAACTTACCGGTGTAGAAGAGGCCTTAGAGCTGGGTGAACAATTTCCAGTCAGCAATGTAATTGACAAGATTTAGCCTCTTTTTCTGTTTGTGAGTTATACACTAACAGACTCCAGTGTTTACAAGTTTGTTCATGATTTGAATGATTTATGCAAACGTTTCTACTGGTTGCTTGCAAACTATGGCCCCAGTTCAGCAAGGTTCATATACATGTGCCTGACTTTAAGAGCATGAGTAAACCCATTGACTTCAGTGGTAGTGTGCATGTGTTTGAAGTTGGACACGTGCCTAAGTACCTTCCTGAATTTGGTCCCATTTGCCACAACTGTTAACTTAAATCATTCTTTGAGCCCGATACTGGGAGTTGCTGAGTACTCAGGTACCATTGACTGCAGTGGGAGCTAGCAGTGAGCAGTGCATTGTGAAATTGGACCCTTTGCCATTTATTGTTCACACTGCATTTTTAGCTAATGTGGTCACATAATATTGTTTCTGCTCTGTGCTTTGATCACTTCCAAATCCAAACAAACTTCCAAAGTGGCCCCGCAAATCCTTGTCATAGATACTTTTTTGAATACAGTATTCAAAGCCATAGTAGTGGCAAATGATTCGTGAGCCATCCATAGGCTGAAATCTGGTCACATAATCCATTCATCAAAAAATGTAGAATATCAAATAAATTCATAGTCATTTGAGTCTGTTTGTGAATAATTCACAAATGGAAAAGGGACTGATTTGTTGAATAAATTGTTTACTGCAAGTAAACAGTCCAATGAGCCAGTTATACATAGTTATATAAATATTTATGACACTTTTCCTGAAACCATTATTGAGAATAAAGATGTGCTTATATGAATGTTTGCAAACAACCAATAAAAGGAATTGTGAATGTGGTCAAAGTGAATTTCAGGTTTTATTTGAGTGCATAATTGTTATTTATGTTAATAGTGGTAGAGCCAAAAGGCCCCAGTCATTGTCAAGGCCCCATCATGCTAGGCACTGGAAAAAGTACTCTGTGAAATGTGTTCCCTGCCCAGAGGGCCTTATTATGTAATCGGATGTGAAACAAAATGAGGGTAACAAACATCCAGCAGGGAGTAGAAAGAAGGGTAAGCCAAATGTGATGCACACAGTTACTCCGGCTGGGTAGTGCATGATTTGATGGTTCTGAATCATTTCTACTTTTTTTTCTGTATGGAAGGATATGGTTATCAGCAATCCCACTGGCTGTTTTTACTGTTGAATACTTGTTTGCAGTATTTGCTAGCTGCAGTCAGAAGGTTAAGTTGCGTCTGAGTTACTTTGATTCCATTGGAAAGAGGTTTGCAGCAATAAAACATTGTCCTTTTTGTTGAGAAAGTTTTATGCACTTTTTTTTTCTTTTTTCATGTACTAGGTACATTCACAAGCAACTAGGTTTAGCAGAGTGATTATTTTATAGAATCACTGTTGATCATTCTCTACAATATTTGGATGGAAAAAACTAATATATGGAGAGAAGCAACATTGTAAATACTCAACCCTCCTTAGTGTGGGGTGTATTTCCTTTATTAAAAAAATAGAGGATATAAATTTTCATTTTGAAGTACAGGGGATTTAACAGAAGATATTTCCCCACATTCCGAAGTGAAAGGTTCTCTAAAACCCGCATCCTAGTACATCTGTGCACCCCTTTATAGTGGGCCAACTGCACATACAGCACATGTTAGACTGAACTATTTAGTAAGAAAAAAGGAATTCAGCCTAGGATCTTCATCTAGAAAACCGTTTTGCTTTAATGCTAGACCCATGTAATATCATGTGTATATGCTTAAATAATGCAGTTTTATTTCACAAGGGTTTTATACCATGGATTTACTTAAAGCTTTTTATTTTATGTAGTATAATTGTTGAATTATTTATTTCTGATCAGTTTCTTGTGTTACAAAGACTTGTCAAATCTACTAACGCAATAAGAGCATTGTAGTTGTAAAACTTTTTGAACATTGTCAGCAAGTAGTAGCACTGTAAATCTGGATTTTTTTATGAAAGAGTTAATGTATATTTGCTGTTGCGTAATTTGAGATTGTTACTGAGAGAGAGGCTAATAATTTAAGTGCGATTCTTATGTAGGAGTTGTGCCAATATATATGCTGTCATGTGTACTGAGCTTCAGAAGTCATACAGATAAGTAAGAAAACCTAGCCTGGGCCATGGCAGAATGCCCTTTTTTGTTTCTTTGATAGTGAATAAATCAATCAGATCACAAAGTTTATTGGGTTGAGCCACAAAATGTCCAGTATTTTGAGTGGTTTCAGAGTAACAGCCGTGAGTGGTTTCAGAGTAATAGTCTGTATTCGCAAAAAGAAAAGGAGTACTCTCCTTACAATGTGTATGATAATCATCACTTTAGATAAGCTATTACCAGCAGGAGAGTGGGGTGGGAGGAGGTATTTTTTCATGCTTTGTGTGTATATAATAAGATCTTCTAAACTTTCCACAGTATGCATCCGATGAAGTGAGCTGTAGCTCACGAAAGCTTATGCTCAAATAAATTGGTTAGTCTCTAAGGTGCCACAAGTACTCCTTTTCTTTTTGCGAGTATTTTGAGTGTCCTTTTGTTCTTCCTGAATCTCCCGGACCCAAAACTACAGCAGAAGGCCAACCCTGATCATGAAATGTAGTGGTGCCCTTAAAAACTTGCCCATTTTGCCATATATATCAATAGATATGGTCACCTGAAAATTTACAGTATTCCCTAAAACCTGAGGAGAAAAATAAAAATATGCAATTTTTCATTTTAATGTAGTTTGTTAAATCCCAAACAAACAGGTTACTATCCTGGTCCCCAGTTAGTTCAACCATTGAGCCTGCCATACTCTGATCCATTTCTAATGTCTCCTTAAAAGTAACTGAAGGCCACATAGAATAATAAACAATGTACAGTGAGGGCAGTTCTGCTAGCATTCTGGCAATTGTAAAACTCTTGCATGGGAATTTTCTTACCTGATAATCATGAGGAACAGTAAAATGTCTTCGAGAGCAATTTGAAATTGAAGAACTGGACAATCCTTGGCTCTCCCAAGCTACCAGAACAGCTTCACATTTCCTAACGAATCCTTCACGCAGAAGAACATAATTTTTTGTCTTAAAAATTGCAAAGCCAGAGCCATGTGTCTGCCATGCTTCTGGGGCAATCAAACATTTAAAGTGTAAGTTTTCAGTCTGGTATTTATGCTCCGCGTATACCTGTGGTGCAGGTGTCCTAAACTTGTCCTTCAGAATTGCTGTTAAAGCTTGAAACAAATTTGGCTGAACTATTAATATTCAGTATTGAGTAATGGACTACAACAGCTTGTACTATACATGTATCACCTTGTTCATCTTAACCAACTGCTTATTAATCACTTGCACCATGGCCAGATTACTGGTCCAGAACAATGCCTTTGTACTCTGTGGTTGCATCCTCTAAATAGCAAATAAATACCAGCACCAGTATAGGAAGGAAAATATCAGGATTCATTTTATCCCTCGCCTATCCAGCCTTCAGGCTGCCTGTCTGTGCAGCAGCAAAGTGTATGTCAATTCTGAAACTTCTTTCTCTTTCATCCCCAACTCTCTAATACTTCTGTACATAGCTGAAGATTATAAAATAAATTCTATGATAGCTCTATTGAATTTGTTTGAATGTGCTACTGTTCTCTGATTAAAATTAGTAAGTCAAACACATTGAAGTATTATTAAAATAATTTTGTTTACATAAATATAAGAACAATGTAGGTTACTTATATATACCTATTGACCCAATCAGTCAGCTTTTACAAGTACAGAAAGCATGTAGATATAGTCTTACAGTTCTTATAAAGAGGAGAACCTTTTAGTTTGGATTGCTCAGTACACAATCTTTTTTGTGTCCTCTCCTCCTTTTGTCCTTGACTGTTTTCAGACTGCCCTTTTCATTGTCACCACAGGTGATGGATCAACTCATAGCCCAGTGAAATTCTGATCTGGCTTGTTTGTGCAGCTCTGGAATAAGAATTCCCATTATAAGGGCCTCTTATTACCTTCACTAAGTGACCATTACCTATAGCTAATGTTGATTCCCCTAAACCTGTCTGACAAAAAATTTAATTAGATTCTAGATTAATCAGATACTAGTGAAGTGCTGTCACTTAAGTCTCCACCTTCTCTCTTCTGTTTCACCTATCTGGTTCCAGATATTCACTTTGAGACTTGATTTTCAGGTTTCCCCTAGAATTGCTCCAGCCTGTCTCTTAACCCTGATGCAGAAAGTTCTTTGAAATGATAGCCTTGAGGGGTTACCTCCAAACAGCTTCCAATGCAAAATTAACCACTCCAAATTCCTTTGGAATACTTAGCTTAAACTGGAAACTAACCAAGAAACAATTGACCTCTCCACAGTTTGAGGTAACCTGCATGTAGTTCGACCAATTTGTTCAACAACTTTGTTTACTACAACCCGGTTTTCTCCTGAGCACCTTACTGCTCTACCACCCAGGTGTATGGGACAGGACAGCTTATTCAAACAGTGCTGAGGCTTGAGCAGCTTCACCCTGTCTATCTCTGCTCCATATGAGCTGGTCTGTAGCATATTCTGCTCTGTGGTCATGCGTGGCCTGTCTTTATGGATCTCTCCTCCAATAGGACAAGTCTCTTATGTCTCTGACAGTGACGCCTAAGATTCAAAGATATTAAGGTCAGAAGGGACCATTATGATCATCTAGTCTGACCTCCTGCACAATGCAGGCCACAGAATCTCACCCACCCACTCCTGCGATAAACCTCTCACCTATGTCTGAACTATTGAAGTCCTCAAATCATGGTTTAAAGACTTCAAGGAGCAGAGAATCCTCCAGCAAGTGACCCGTGCCCCAGGCTACAGAGGAGGGCGAAAAACCTCCAGGGCCTCTTCCAATCTGCCCGGGAGGAAAATTCCTTCCCGACCCCAAATATGGCAATCAGCTGAACCCTGAGCCTATGGGCAAGATTTCATTTACTTCATTCTGCACCTCAAAGGCAGCCAGTGGTGCCTTCATTTATGAACCCTGTAGTTCCTTTCACAGGTACAGGTTTACTGCACAGGTCAAGTGCAATGGTCTCCAACCTCAAAGGAGAACTTCTTGTAAGATCTCCAAGCTAGCTGTGAGCTCCCTCCCACTTCCCCCAAAGGATCTAAGGTGGAGTATGAGGAAGGGGATACCAGAGGTTTTTAAATCAATGGGGAATACTTGGTGAGTACAGTTACTTGTGTATAAGTCACTGCAGGATCTGGGCTTTAGAAGCCATCACCATTGCAGAATTGGGGGAGGGACCATGTGGTTTTTTTTCACCTGTGCGTAAAGCACCTCTGTTGGCATTAGATATATAATTAATAGGGGCCCTTAGCTGGCATAAAGCAAGCACTTGTACGTTGACTTCAGTGGAACTACACTGACTTACACTGGCTGAGGGATTACATCAATATGTGTAAACAGCTTGAACTCTTCAAATGGAAGGTGCTGTAGCAAAATATTGTTTAGAGACTTCAGAAACAGTTCATGGCAGTTGCTATGATACTTTTTACAAATGTGGAAAAAGTTACAAAGTGTGGATGATACTCTGGATACATTAATTAATGTTAATAAAGTGCTTTGAAATTGAAAAATACTATATAGTATAAGTAGGGATGAAAAAAACATTCCTGTTACACCTCAAACCAACTCAAGCTTTGCCTACACTTGAGGTTTAGTGTGTTTTGTGAATATGAAGGATGTTATGACAACTTTAATATTTGTGTATTATAATCCGTCCTCTCCCACAACAGCCAGTGTTTCTCCTGAAACAATCCGTCCTCTCCCACAACAGCCAGTGTTTCTCCTGAAAACTCCCTCATATTACTTTAGATCTCTTCGTGAAGGACTGGAGCTATTTTGGGACCTCTCCGAGAGGTGGTTATTCTTTGAGGTTGGAGCTTGCCGTACATGAACTGTCAAGTTAACTTGTATCTGTGAAATGAACTTCGTGAACGCCATTGCAAACCCAACCCTGCAGGTTTTGCAAATCTGTCTGGATAAGCACTAAACATTACTAAGGCTGGTGTACCTTAGTAATGGAGTTAGGTACATCATTCAGTGCTGTGAAAAATTTCATGCCTTGTGCAACATAGTTAAGCCAGCCTAAGCCCCAATATGGACACCGTTAGGTAGGTGGAGGAATTCTTCTGTCGACTTAGCTACTGCCTCTCAGAGAGGTGGATTTACTACATGAATGGGAGAACCCCTTCCATCGCTGTAGTAAGTGTCTACATTACAGCAGTACAGAGGCACACCTGCCTAAGACCTAGTAAAATGTCATAATTAGTTAAATGTAGGGGCTTATCCACCCATAAAATGTTTACCACTTTAGCTGTACTGGTAAATTTAAAGCGGTACCACACACCTAATGGACACATTTATATTGGTAAAAAGGTGCTTCATATGAGTATAGCTATTCCTGTGTGGGAGAGGGGAATAAGCTATATTATAGTATAAGGAATATCTGTAAAACTGCATCCACAGTAGGGGTTGTACCAGGATAAGTATTCCAGTTAAAAAACCAAAAATAATCACACCCCTAGCTAAAATAGTTCAGTTGGTACAAAAACCGTGTGTAGCTAAAGTTTGTCGAGGATATCTTAATTTAGGCACTTTACAGGTTACTTCCAAAGAAAATGAAGATTGGGTGTATACCTTTATTTGCTTCTTTGTGGTGTGTAAGGAAAGCCTGTGCGGTAGCTTAGTCAATAGGATTTTTTCCTGTTTCTTTTTTATCCCTAGATATATTAGGAATGGCAAGTCTGGTCTTCCCTTGTGTTGCTGGAGGACTCATTGTGAGATTGAGAAAATTTGGGAGCTTTCTCAATACTTAAATTGAATAGGTGGAAGTGTTGTTAAAACAGTGATTTTCGTATTCAGTTAAGGATTAACAAAACCCTCAACTGAGTAAGAAAATCTCTGTGTTCCTTGGGAGTTCAAATGTCACAATCCTACTCGTTCTTCAGACAGCCATACAGTCTACTAGTAGAGACAAGACCTAAATTTTAAACCTGTACATGGGAAGAATTTAGGGTGTCTAATGCTCATAAAACTAATTTGGAATAAGGCACTCTTATTCCGGAATAAGTGTATCCACACCTGGAGTTAATTGGGAATAGTTATCCACTTTAATTTCACACCCTACTTTATTTCAGATTAATTTTCATATGCTGACAAGCCCTAAGGAAAACAACAAAAAATGAATTTTACATTTTTTTATTCATGCTGCCTTTATACATCATAGAGGGAGGAGAAATTCAAGCCCAATTCTTATCCCTTTGCAGGTCAACAGTAATTTCTAATCTGCTCTCATTCTTTTGAACATGAGGATGCTTGTCTTCTCCCCTCCAACCCATCCTCCCCATTTTTTGGAGTTGCATATTTTTTGGTGTACTTTGTAATTCAAGTAGGTGGGGTAAATTAGATTAGAAAAAAGTTAACTCTCAAATATGTGTGGTTGACCCAGAAAAAACGGCAGAATTTTTGAGTGAAACGTAGCAGAATTCTGTATAAAGGAGTTGGCTCTTGTTTTCTATTAAAGAATTGGGCCCTTAGGTTTTCAAGTATTGTCAGTGGGCTTTAATTATTTAAACTTTATATGACACATTACAATTGCTGTGAGTTTTTCAGCATATAAACTAAAACGGTTGTCTTCATGTTTGAGATCATAGAGAAATTATATAGACAACAGCACTATATACTTGCCACAGTGTTTTTTTACATAGCATATTTAGTGGCTAACTAAAATCTAAGCAGAAAGCTCATCTTGAAAAAGACTACTTAATTAAAAATTAAACAATGAATTAAAACTTAAATTATGCAAAACTAATAAGCTACATTACCAAAACCAACAATTAATACACTACAGTATAGGCCATTTTTACTTTTTTTTGTTTTATGTTTGACTTGTAGTCTGCATTGTACGCTGCTTTGGAATTCTTTATTTTGAAATACTCTGCCTATCTGAATTAAGATATAAATCAGTGACTTTAGATTTGTAATGTTTACAAAATTCAGAGATTAAAAACTGTGATAATATAAAGGAATCTGTTTTAAAGCAGGAAAAATCCAATTAATTTGCAATTAATGCAATATCACATCTGTGTATATGTTTCAACTCAGAGAATCAGATTATCTAGTACAAATCAATAGAGTAAAAATGGGCTCATTGACCAAAACTTACAATTTGACCTATCCCTCTAATTCCTTTCTACAAAAGATTTCCATGCTCACTGATACAGCTTCCCACTAATTGCAAATACTGAGATTCTGAAAACTATATGTATGTGTGGATGTATTTATAGGGATCAAAATGATGACACTTCTGTCTTTATTTTAGTAGTTTTAAAGGTGTTCCCTAGGTCCACAGGTCAAAGCTGTAGTAAAATGCTTCATCGCTTATTGAATCTGGTGTGCACCTACACATCGAAGACACCAAATGACAAAAAAATAGACACTAAAACTAGACAAAAAACTAGACATCTAATTATTCATTACTTATGAAGAATGCATATTTTGGATATGTATTAAAGTTAAAAAAAAAAGCAGTAAAGGAAGAGATAAAAATATAGGATAATTTCCAGTATATACTAGTATCTGTTATAATTCTACTCTTCCAGCTAAGCAGAGCTTTAAGAAGAGGAACTGGAAAAATAGAAAGGCAGAACCTGTAGAAGGTGAAGAAGAATTCTGAAAGGAACTTGAAGATTTATTTCAGAATTCAGTTTAAACTAAACTCATCAAGGATTGAGGGAGACAGAAAAGAGAAGGAAAGGGAGACATTAAGAAAGTATTGACATGGACCTGAAAGGAAACACAGTGTATGGACATTGCAACTCGACTGTCAATATTTATTGTTTTGGAGGGAATGTTTCATCACCACTGAACTAAGGTCATTAGTACTGATAACACATTCGTTGTTTGATGCCAGTATGTATGTTTGTTTATTTATTTATTTATTTTTAAAAACAAATATTTCTGATGTAGGAAGTGTGGAACTAGCATTTAGTAAACGATTCTTACCATGTGTTGGAACCAGGGCTGCCCAGAGGTGGGGGGCAATTTGCCCCGGGCCCCGCAGACAGGGCGGGGGCAATTTTGGCAGTAATTCGGAGGCGGGGTCTTTCAGTCCCTCTCTTCCTCATCGTTGGCACTTCGGCGGCAGCTCAATTGCTCCGCTTCTGTCTTCTGCGGCAATTTGGCGGCAGGTCCTCCTGTCCTCTTCTTTCTTTGGCGGCACGACTTGGGTTTTTCTTTTTTTTTTTCTTCACCACTTGGGGCGGCAAAACTAACTTTTTTTAATGGAAGGGGCCCCCGAAATTGCTTTGCCCCAGACCCCCCTGAATCCTCTGGGCGGCACTGGTTGGAACACTTAACTATGGGATGGTTTTTCACTTGTAGTGTCACAAATTTAATTTAGCTTTACATAATTCATTTTAACTGAAATGCTTTTTATCAAATATGAATTTTAGTCCCCAAACTATTGCAGTATATTTGTATTTTTTAATATTTCTTCGGCACTTAGCAAAACCTGAGACAAAACGTTGCTGTCTTCGTCTTTGTGTTCCACTGATGTTTTCACTGCCATTGTAATTTAAAAGTTTATATTTTAAAACAAGATCAATAGTTGGAGGACAAATAACAGGTAGAGAAGAGTTGTTTGCAGTGTTGTTATAGCCATGTTGGTCCCAGCATATTAGAGAGACAAGATGGGTGATGTATCATCTTTTATTGGATCAACTTCTGTTGGTGAGAGAGACAAGCTTTTCAGTTTACACACCTCTTCTTCAGGTGGCTACATATACAGAAGAATGCAGCTAAAATATTTTATAATATCTTATTGAGAACAGAAATGTAAGGAATAAACGTTCCCAATAATAAAGTCAAATAACTGAGAATTTTATTGAGAGGAAATACTGGGCCAAATTCCCTCCTGTGCTTGGTGCAGGGAGGGAGAGGTTATCAGAGCTACTTACAGCTCTGTCATTCTGTGGATCTATCTGCACCAGCTCTGGCATAAGTTAGAACACTGTAGAGGTATATATGCCATTGGAGAATTGCATTACACCCCCAACACCAAAGTGGGAAGTGGTAAAACTGAACAGGAGTTGGTTATTCTGGTTTTATACCAGCTGAGAGTTAGCAGCTTTCATCATCCTTTAGTTTCCTCACGCTTCCCTCTCCCCTGCCAATGAATTCTCGGGTTGCCAACTATAGGCAGATTCTGGCTTCTTTGCAATGTATGTGTAATGCATATGAGCCAGTTGTGGTGAGAGAATCTGGTTCATTGTGTAAGCCAAAAGGTGTTTCACTTTTTATACGTTTTCAGTTGAAAGTCACATCTTCCATGAAATGTGTTTTGTCCAATATCACAGGAAGCCACATGTGAGTAATACGTGACTTGAATATAATACTTCTGACCTCTCCTCTGACCAACAAGCTTAATTTAACGGAAACCTTAAACTTTATGGGACTTTTCTTTGTATGTTCATAGTTAATTTAAGCTGTTGTAGGTAGTAATATATCCCCCTAACCTGTTGCAGATTCACAGGGCAGACTGGCTGCGGATTCTGCCCTTTCCAAACACATTTGATGCGCCTTCATAGTTTTTTCTTCTGTCTATATTTATGTTCATGTGTCTGGATGATACTAAGCCATCTGGTTAGGTGGTATGCTATGTTTTCTAAAGGTAAAGATCTATGTTAGTCAGGAGCATTCCACAAAGCCTTCAGCACTCTATCTAGCAGTTGTGGAAGCCTGATGGAGATCAGCACCTTCAACTGTCAGTTCCTTTATTCCTGTCTGTCATGACTGTTTACTTCTGATCATACCAGTTGACATTTATGTGTCACAATAGAAAACCTGTAACCAGCAAAGAAGTAAAGAAGACATTGGGTTTACGGTTACTTATATCACAACAGGCAGCTGGCCACTCATTAACACCCTGTGGGGTGTCAAATATACCGTATGTTAAATAAAATTAGTGCCTGCAGGCATTGTATAGAAGGGAAGGCCATAGCAGTAAATGAAATTATATGAACAGCTAAATCAAAAAAGAGTAAAGGTTGCAGATTTTAAAAAAAGCAGTTTCCCCCTTAGAAATGAGTGTACAGTCCAAGGTGCATAGTGTAGCCTACAGGATTAACCTGCTTTCTTGCATATCTATCTATCTCTCTTTTCTTATAATTTAAGTATTTGGTTTATTGTAATAGGTTTATAGATTTATATTGAAAATAAGTTTTCAATTCATAATATTAACACACCCTAAATTGGGCAACAATAGCTATATCCAGTCTCTTAACTATCCTCCATTTTCATTTTCATGAGTGGCATTGGAAAAATTACACTTGGCATAGGAGAGTTCTGCAAGAGAATCTTTGCCTTTCCAGTATTCTAATTATGTGCTGGGAAAGGCAATGTTAAGACCTTCGGGGATAACCACCTTTCTCTTAGCTATAGTCAAGCAATGAAGTGAAATATAAGGGAAAAATGTGTTACCGCTTCTATAATGTAGAGTATGAACATTACTTTTATGCAGAAACTTGAGAGACATTAATATGAAAATGTTTTCCTTCATAGGCAATCAGCTAGCATGACTTTGTGTAAAACAGCCTCTGCGAGTGTTAATCACTATATATTATGGGAATGTCACTTTTTTCTTTTTTTTGGCATTCAAGATGATTGCTGAATTGTCAGCATGGGTAACCTAGTAAATGCTGTGTCGTCTTAGGGGAGGCATGTCTTCATCTTCCATCTCAGTTTGGTGAATGGGTTGGCCAAGCCAGAATTCTGACCTCTGTAGTTGAGAAGGAGAGTGCTTGCTTCAGATGAGGTACACATACCATAATATCTTACACACTTACCTTACATAAAACTTTTCATTTCAAAGAATCCCAACATGATTTTCAGAAAACACAGTATACAGATAAGGCTACTTTTTTCCAGTAGCCCCAGGGGACATCTGAAACATTTAAAAATTTTGGATACATACAACTGGATAATTTTGGACCAATTTTAATTTCCAATTAATATTGATACTCACATACTTTGGAGTAGGGAGGTTGAGGTTTACTTCCCGAACGTGCTTGTCTAGTCAGTCACCTTGTATAGAGAACGCTGCAGCTGTTGTATAGTTAGACTTGGCAGAATTTGGTTTTTATTTTTATAATTTTGACAGAAAACATTGATTTTATTTGTAAGCATTTTTTCTATTTTTATCTATTTAATATTTTCACAATTGCAGGAAATTATGGGTGGGCGGGACTAAGACAACGGGGGGCAGATTAATTATTTTATAGCAGTAGAAGTTGACATTCAAAAAGGTAAATCTTTATAATAGTTAAAACACAAATTATCAACATCATATGTCAAAATATACAAAGTAAATATCTTTAAGTCAAACTCAAAGTTCTCAAGCCGATGGAAACATTTTTTCATTGGTTTGTGTATGTACTGTGAAATCAAAGTTTACAGACAATTACATGTAAAAATCTAATCCTTCCAAGCCTGTCTATAGTATACAGAAAAGTTTTATATAGCATTCCAGGACAGTAAGTGAAGGAAACTGTCCAATGACAACGTAAGGGAGAATTTAGTTACTTTAATTACCCACCAGAACCTCTGCAACACTTGAGTTTTCTTGGGAGTCTCCCATCTAAACACTGACAAGACCTGACCCTGCTGAGCTTTGTGACATCTGGTAGGATCATAGCCTGAGGTTGTATGGAAGCAATGTCATGGCTACTAATAGTACATGTAAATTGACATAGGTTCAACAGGGCAAGATTTTGTGGAGCCCACCAGTCGCCATACTTTTACTGATGTGATAGCAACATATTTAGAGAAATAAGAGTGAGATTATTCATTTTTTCAATCAGTTTAACAAAATGCATGCAGTTTGTTTTTTCTAGTTATGTGAAACAATAATACATTTTGAGTAAAAATATTAATCACTGGCTGTTTTCATACTTCACTGAAAAATTAGTGCAGGACTAATGGCTCATCTCAACTTTTATTTATACTACCATAGCTGCTTTGATTTCTGCCCCTGGCAGTTTATCCAATGTACTTATTGTTTACTGCGTAAAGAAATTCCACCTTAATTCCTTTCCTGCCCTGTTCCCCTGACCTTTCTTAGCTTAAGATGAGGCCTCCTTGCTGTTGTATTTGACACTAGTTCAGATAAGTTCAAAGGAATATCAAGCTGTCCTTTAAATTCCTTTTAGAATTTCATATACAGCGGAGAGGTCTCTTTTTATTCTCTTCTTTTCTAACTAATACAGACCTACCATAATTTCTTTAACCTTTTGGACTAACTAAATTCCCAGAGTTCCCTATCGTTCTAGCTGCCCTCTGATATTCCTTCTACTTCTTTTAATATTTGTTTAGTAATAAGGTAGCTAGAACTATATTTCAAACATGTAGCCTCACTAGTCCCATATATACTGGTAAAATAATTTCCTCTGACTTGTATGCGACAAGCAGGTCAGGCTTTCAAAGGCTGCAGGGCAATCGTGTTGACCCAAGTGTTGTATTGGGATGTTCAGCTTGGAACAGTTGAAATGACATGCAGATGACATCAGGGCAATGAAAATAAAAATGCCATTTTCTTCCTTTTCTGATGTGGTTATTTAATTTTTGGACCTGATGATGTCGTCACTGTTTTGTTTTTCTTACCACTCTACCCCAGAATAGAAGAATCTCCATCAATATGCAATTCAGAAAAATGCTATATCTTATATAAATAAGGCCTGTTCAGAACTCTTTTTGTATGTTTTTTTATATATTTAGAACATGAGGATTTTTAGCCAGTTTGGTTCAAACTTAGTAACAAAATTGTAGATTTTTTTTTTTAGTTGCACAATTTTACAAACAGTCTTAACTGTACAATTTTGTTATTTTTATCTTATTACATCTCTAATAATGACCTGTTATTAGAAATAAACATAATTGAGAATAAAGTTTTGCCTATCCAGAAGGAAACAAATATTATACACTTTGACAATATGTAAATAAAAAGGCAGGACATAAAAAGGTTTAATATCAAGTTTGATCTTTTCTTTGGAGGTGATAAAAAACTTGCTAATATAAAGCGAACACACAAATATGGCTGCTATTAATTGATCAAAGAGTATATAGAGAGAGGTTTGAACAGGCCATATCTGTGTAAGATATATAAGATTCAGCAGTTTAACGGAATTACATATGTATAGCTATTCTTTTCTGTGGTAATATAGTAGGAAAAGAAAAACTGATGACATCATGAGGACCAAAAAATTCAAAAGCTACATCAGAAGAGAGAGAAAATAAGAGTTTTATCATATTTGTTATTGTACATCACCACAGAATTGTCAAGGGACTGGTAGTGGGCATAATTTTTTTTTTTGTTCTCGGGCTTTTCCTTTGCCACCTGTCAAAGTGAACTCATCTGCTTTGGATTCTCATTGGATGAACTGGGTAGCTATGTTGTTAACTTTAGTGAGTTCATCAGTGATTGCATATGAGCCTTTAACTGACTTCTTTCTTGATTTAGGGACCGATGTGATAATATATGTGCCTGATGGCTGATAAGCTTGTCTGTGGCTTAATTTACATCAATTCTCAGTTCTTTTAACCACTTTCTCTTCTGCATATTCTGTATACAGTACCTACATAATGGCAGTTTCTCATCTTTTGGTGCTTAGTTGGTTTTTTTAATTACACCTATATTTTGTTATTGGAGCCCTGCAAATTGTTCAGCTCAAACTGCAAAAATACTCAGAGAGTGGTGGTTTTAAGTGTGTTATGGTGTGTATCCCGAACTTTCTCCTCAGTGTATATTCTGTGGTATCTGAGTGCCTGACTCTGCATAGCAGATTTCTTGATATGATCCTGATCACCACACTTACTATCACTGATCTAGTAACCACCCTTAACACACCGAGGAATGTGTTACGTACAACCAAGAACTCAGATACCACAGAATATGCTCTGAGGAGAAAGTCCAGGACTCGTACCATAATACACTCAAACCGCCTTCACCAATAAAGGACATTCCACCAGAGAAGTAGATTGCATCATGTAATGGGCCCCCAAATACCCGGAGAGAAACTGCTTTAATACTGGGGGAAAGAAAAAGCTCTGACCGCTCACCTTCAGTTGTCACTTACCACCCCACAGTAGATCACATATGGGGTATTGTTAGTTGTTGGCTGCGTGTGTGTTCTTCCCATGTGCCAGCTCTGCGGACCTCAGTCAAACTGCCCAGTAAGACCACAAGACTCGGTTTGTAGTGAATGTACGTGGCCAGGTTTATTGTTGACGAAGCATGGAATTAGTGCCCTATACGTGCTACATAATACATGTATGCCTGTGACAATGGACTCAGCTCAGTAAATGGCGGGACTTTGTGTACCCCCGTTGGCTGGACAAGACAGCTTCTCTGTGACCCTTCTTTTATACACTGATACAAAACAGTTACATATAGCCCCTCTGACAGGGTTAGTTACCACCCTTTACCCTGTATATGTTGGTTCGATCAACTGACTTCTGCTTACAACCGGACTTTTGCTAACTTTGCTTTATATCAGCAAGGCTTGACCACTGCTTTAGTTCAAGCCACAGGCCTCAGATCAGGCTTCTTATACTAAGCCTCATGTTTCAGGCTCTCTCTTTCTACTACTTGGGGTATCATCAAACATTTACAAGCCATGCTTGATGGGGACCACATACTGAAAGAACTCTTTCCTGAACCCCCTCATCTGGTGTCTTCAAACAACGTCAAGTGTCTCTAAGCTCATATTCAGAAACAAACTCCCCACAGAGTAGAACAAAACAAATCAAAGCAGCACCAGACCCTGGCAGAACAACTGATGCAAAATCTGCAGACACATCTCCACTGCTTAATTAATACGCCCCACAACTCATCTTTCGAGATCCATGGGTCCTACACATGCCTATTACAACATGTGGTGTACCTCATCCAGTGCACTAAATGCCCCAGTAACAACTAGGTGGGTGAAACAAGATACTCCGTTCCTGTATGAACTCTCACAGAAAAATGATCAGACAAAACCACCATATCACCTGTGGATGAACACTTTTCACAAAACGATCACTCTATATCTGACTTCTCAGTCCTCATCCTCAAAGAAAACCTGCACAACACCGTCAAAAGATGAGCCTTTGGAACTTAAATTAATAACTCTGCAAGACACCAAAAATTCATGGACTTAGTAAAGATAGTGGATTTATCACTCATTACAACAATCTGTAACCCACTAACCCTCCTTTGTCCTATGACTGTAGAGGTGTTAACTGTATACTTCACCTTGAATGGTCTCTTGCAACATGTGTTAACTTCTTTTCTGTTCTCCTTGTATTTAGCTGTGACACTCTGAATACCTTTCCTAGACCTGAAGAAGAGCTTTGTATAAACTCGAAAGCTTGTCTCTTTTACAAGCAGTGGTTGCTCCAGTAAAAGATTATACCTCACCCACCATGTCTCTCTAATATCCTGGGACCAACACTGCTATAGAAACGCTGCAAAGTACTCTTAATCAGAGTTGACTTCAGGGCTTCTGCGGTTGAATTGCATCTGTGAAGTAGGAGTAGTTTGTGTGAATTGTCCACAGAAGCTTTATGCTGTTTTGCTGTTTGCGAATCTGCAGATTTATCAGGCTGCACTGTTTATAGTGTACTTTGAGTTTGACATTGACTTGTTGGGATAGTTCACATGAGGCAAGTCATGTGACAGAGACCAAATATGTTTTAGTCATTGATCCTTAAAGGTTCACCTTATCCCCATGATCAGGAGGGTCAGCCCAATTCTGTGGAAGCTGGTTTCTTGGTTTCTTCAGAGACAAGTGTTGTTCTTCAGCTGAGCTATTTCGGCAGGCTGAGCCCTTACTCTGTGCTCAATATAGCATGCAAACCATTTGCTGATTAATGTGCAAACTCTTCCCCTTTACTGAAGATTGGCTTTATAGGCAAACTCAATAACAATAACACAACACAAATCTGAACCTGAGCTTCCTCAGTGTGCTACCGTTGTGGTTTCCCTGTGTGCATTCTCTGCCCTTCCAGTATAAAGAGCCCATCTCGCCTCTTTTCAGCTGGGGTGAAGTAAGTGCCCCAATGAATCAGCAGAACTACAACAGCTTTATGAAGGTTCTTATAACTGCAGTCAGGGTGGGTCAATAAACATGTTTTGCCACCCAAGTTCCTAGGATCCATTTGGAAATATCAGGAGGAAATTTCCTAGTTCCTCTGTCTGTATCTAACAGACCATTACCTACTATGTTGTTTTCTTCTGCAGTTCTCTCATTTGGTGTCTCATTATTATTGTGTCTTATAATTATATTTGAATTTGCAGTGTTGCAAACTTCAATGATTTTATTTCAAGTCCCACCCTGTTAGGTGTTTTTCTTAAATTATCAGCTCCTGGAGGTATGTGATTAGGTAAGAATCCCAGAGTTTTCACTTAAAAACAAAAAAGTATGTTCCTAATCCTCAAGGTTGTAAAGAAAAACCTGTAAATATGACCAAAGTGAACCCTAAAGACTTGAAGACCGTAAAGCAAAAATAAAGAATTTTTAAGCCAAAAAAACCTTACGATTTTTGAATAATGAGGGTTGGCAGTGCAGAAAGTGTGTAATGTGCCTGTAAGACCAAAATTCTCTTGTTGCTCAGGAAATGAGTCCTAGTTACTGTATATACTTGGCAGAGCCCTGTAGATTCATTCGTGTAGCTTCCCCCTTGGTAGGGAACTGTAGCGTTATTATTTTATATTTTAGCTTGCATTCTAGTGACATCCTAGTTATAAAGGGATTTTTTTGTTTTTGTTTGCCATACATCACAGCCCTGGTCTTACATCAGAGATAAAGCTCATTTTCATTTTCTTTTGAATGAGCAAACTGATGCAAACAGGCAAGATTGTGTTAGAACCAAATCTGGTTGAATCTCATAATGAACCCAATTGGTCAGAATTGGAATGAACACAATTTTGCCTACTGGGTTCATGTTGAGATTCAGCCAGAGGAAAACTACATTTGCTTGGGCAGCCTCTCAAACTTCCGGTTCTGCAAAGCCATGCAAACTGTCTCATGCAAATACAAATTTAGCAACTCATTTCAAATTGAACTTACAAAGGTCACACACTGACTCTAATAGTTACCTTGTTGCTACAGATATCCCAGCATACAGTTCACTTATGCATTTTTTTTGTGAATCAGGCAATATCATTAGGTGATTTGTCCTGAAGAAAATGTGCATTCATTCTTTTCCCATGAATGTAAGATATTTCTGGGTAAAACAGGTAGTTAAAATTCAGACTTTTTTTTTAATCTAAGGATTTATCTAATTCTAAGTATCTAACAGTTTATCAAGATTAAGCTGCCTTACTTACAGAAGTAGTCTTAATGAAATCAAAGGAGCCATTTGCATGAGTAAAGTGAGCACTGTTTTCCTTATGATTTTTCTACTTCTGGAAGCTACGTTCATACTTCACTAATGGAATATGCTTGTTTTTTATTTCTAACTGTATATTATCGTATTAGTATCTATTTTACCTAAACCTTGATGTTACTATAGTCAAGGTAAATTTTTGTTTTCTTTCTTCACTTCTAAAAGATTTCTGTTTTTATACCTTATTTTTTCTCATAAATCTTGATTGAGACCTGTGCCCCTTCCAGCTTTCTCCGTTCTCTGTTTTTGTTTTCTAGGTAATTTTATAAGAATAATAGATTTTATCAGTATTTTATCCAAAAGTTTCTTGAAAAATGAACTGATGCCAAACCACCCATAGCTAATTGCTTCATTCATTTGTATGATATAACAAATCAATTTATAACTGTGTTTACTCAAGTAAATTAAGATTAATTGGAACACAAGTGCAAAAAGTTAAGATTTATTTAGTGAATGTATCTTTCTGTCCCTCAGTTCACTTGAATACAAATATGAATATGACTGACTAAATCCTGTTTTAAACACAGTTCTATTTTTTCTGGAAAATATAATGATATAAGTAGAATTTGCTATAAAAAGGTCAAAAAAACACCAAATTTTTTGTTGCTTTTTGCCTTCAGAAATACTTTCCTAAACTTACTGTGAAATACTTGATGCATCTGATGAAGTGAGCTGTAGCTCACGAAAGCTTATGCTCAAATAAATTGGTTAGTCTCTAAGGTGCCACAAGTATCCTTTTCTTTTTGCGAATACAGACTAACATGGCTGCTACTCTGAAACCTGTCAAATACTTGTAAGATAAATTTATACATTGAAAGTCCTGATATTTAAAATACAGGATTTTATAACACAGTAATAAATAGTACAATGTAGTGTTGTGATTTGTTAACCTGATTGTATTATAGGAAATGAGAGGTCTACATGTTACGTATTTCAGCACATATAGTATTATTTGGAGTTAGGTAGTATAAAACTGAGTTAGTAGTTTGACTGAATGTCTTAAACTTTCACTTTGCAGGTATTAGTTGTTTATTTCAAAATAAGAGTTTGCATAGGGGCACCTGTGTTTGTAATGAAAGAAAAAGGATGTTGACATCTGGCAGATATTTTCCTAGTAATATAACAAGATATAGAATATTAAGGTGGACAGTGCTTCTTTAAGTTAATATGCATTCCATGCTGTGCAGCATGTTTGAAAGCTAAGCCTGACTTTTGCTTGCGACAGCTATTGCGCTGTAAGCTATAAGAGAAGAATGTTGCTTCAGGTGTTCTCCCAAAGCTTGTAAAGAATCAAAGCATCTTGGCCAATCAGCAATCTGCCTGATGACCTTTTTCTTTTGTAGCTCAGTGATGGGTTTTGAAGGGGAGAGCTGGTTACAGTCAGGACTAGGGGGACCTGCCGTGGTGTGACGGCAGGTTCAAATCAAACCCAATAGTTTCTTCTTGTACTTTCTTCACGTGTCCTGCCAGCTTGCTGTATGGCTGCCACAACAGTAACTCTGCAAGTGGCTTGATTGGTGAGGATTTACATGTGTGCTAATTAGAGTGGAATAAATGATTGGCTGTTTGCTGCATCGCCATAAAGGGTGCCCAGATGTACACACTACGTGAACATAATGTGCACAGGCATGGCGCATCAAAATTTGTCAGCTGCATTACCTCAGCAGGCTTAGGGCCTGTCGGAGAGAATTTGCTGATAATCGTCCCCTATGATTTAGTGTCTGACTTGGTGAAAGTGAAAGACCTCAAATTACTGTCTTGGCAACAGAATTTTTGATTGTTTTACAAAAGTAATAAATGAGCTAAAATATAGCTAGCCACAATGAAGAAACAACTTTAAAGTTATAAATGAAAACATAATCTTAACTGAAGAATGCTGTGTTCTCTGAAATGTTTGAAAACGTAATAAAAAGCTCAGCATCAAGTTAACTGGTGCAATTAACAATGGACACCGAACAGAGTGTTTAATTAAGCTTAATTTGTTGTGATACAGCACAAGTCTTTCAGTTATGAAAATCCCCATGATGCCCCTGTGCAAAGATAAAATGAACTGAAATTTGCACAGCTGGTTAAATTAACAAAGGAAACCAGAAAAAAATTACATTAGTTTTCGTTTAAAAAACACATTTTAGGAAAAGGTAATATTAACTTCTGTTTAGAAGTGATCACTCACTTCCATACCTTCTCTTTTAATATAATATATGTTCTTTGATGTAAATGTATAATTAAGACAAAATCCCACATGTATCGTATTTATGTATGAAATTGGTAATATCTGATTACTTTGACAAGTAATTTTGTACTTACATGTTCACAATATTGATAGTGTATTAATGTACAATGATTAAGTGGTTAAGCTGCCATATTAAAGTTATGAGCTGGAACATTTTATCCAGCATAGCTAAGCATGAACAAAGACTGTCCATTTACAGATGGCATTATTCAATCTCTGAACTGCTTTAAAATGTTAGCATTACAACATTGATTCTTAGCTTTGATACTGTGCCTCACTTGAATGACCCAATACAGTTAAGTGATAAGGTTAAGTTAATTACTGTATCTATGCTATACAGCTTTCACATGATTACTGTTGAGAAAGATAGTGATGCTTTTTGCTTTAATTAAGGAAAAAAGACTGAAAAGATATAATTGGTTTTTATAATAATCCTGCCTTATATCGCTATCAACAAGCGTCGCGTTTTTTCTACAACTTCGTGGACTGTATTCTTAGCAGCACAATTTATACAGTGGAATATACAAATAAATTATTAAATCCCTTCTGTAGAAATGAGTGTCACCCAAAGAATTAAATAGTTAATATCAGGACTGATACTTTTGTAGTACCTGAGGGCTTGTTATAGTGAATTCTGAACTGTAGTTGAAAAATCCATGTTTCACTGGGAATTTTATACAGTAATGTTTGGCATTGTTTTAAATATTTGTACTATGTGTTAAAAATGTAAATACTCTAATAAATATTTTTAACTTTGTTTTTAACAGTATAGTGCCCATGTACAATGGTTTATATTATTATATTATGAGTGGCAGCTTTTACAGTGTTTTACTTTAAATTAGTTCATTGGTTGTCAAAAATGGTTGTCTTGGAGTTTTGGGGGGATGGAGAAAGGGTTTGGCATTTGGGATTTTTTAAAAACATTTTGGGGCATTCTTTATTGATTCACTGGTATAAAAGCTTTTACATAAATTATATGAGTAGAATATGAAATAGACAAATTTTATACAATTTTTTTTACGCTCCTGAAGAAAAAACGCAGATCCTGATCCTTCAGCCATTAAATCCTGAGCCTGTAAATCGTTCCAGATAGATGAACCCCTGTACCTTTGATTTCCATTGTCTTTCGTATGAGGGTATGAGTCTGCGCACTTGGAACAGGTTGCGGTATCACAGCCTTACTCATATGAGTAGTTCCAGTGAAGTCATATATTACATCTTTAACTTTCTGACCACTGGCTTCCAAACAGAAAGACATCTCAAGCTATGGACATTGTCTTTCATTATTGTTAGGTCAGACAAGTGGAAACCTGTCGATTCACAAATGGCTTTGCTGCAAACTTTTGTTTTACATTTTTAAGTAAAGTTGGAATGTCTTCAGTTGTAGGTTGCAATAATTCTGTAAAGATTACTGTGTTAGAATTAGCTGTGTGTCTCTATTTCAAGATTCCTCCCCATATGGGAAGAGAGAGCTTATTACTTATAGTTCTGCTGATGAACATGATTTTAAACATTGCTGAGTGAAGAACATTCAACAAAAATTCCTTGCTGAATGTAGAAATCTCTCACCTGATTAATTAGTAGTCTTGGGTGGTAACTCCATTCTTTACTAAGTACATCAGTTATATTTACATGTTGTAATTCTGTTGGAACGGTACAATTTCCTGTGTGATTGCAAATGGGATATACTGAAATAAAAATTGTGGGGCTGGAGATTTTAAGAGATGTTCAATTCCTTGTCTGCATATAGACGGCCCCTCTTAAGCAACAGACTACCTCCTTCTCAGCATTTTTTGCAAGGCTTCTGGTTGCACAGAATGGACTGGTTACAACATTTCCTTTATATAGAAGACTGACATACAACTCAAACCTTTCAATTTATTCTGAAAAAATAATTTTAACAGTAATATTTTGAATGTTTTTTTCTAAGTCTTATGATGATGAACACCCTTTGTAAGCAGTATTAGACCTGAGTTGCTAAAATACAAAGCAATGCGTGGACTTTTCCTGTATTTGTCATACTGTTTTTATTAATAAATGTGTTTAGGTTCCTGTTGTGTGCTTAGAACCAATGATAGTCGCAGACACACAAACCAGGTATGTGAGAGGAGGAAAGTATGTATATAGGGGATAGCATATAGCAGGAGAGGAGTTCACATGGTGAATGAGGAGCTGGACACATTTATTAAAATATAACTTTCTTGAACTTTTTCAGCGCAATAAGCTTCCTGTCTAGGAAGAAAGCAATGGAATTACTGCAGGAATAAAATGCTATTCAGTGTAATAAAGAGGGCCACATCTGAGAAGGTCACTAATTTGATTTGGGCTTAGACTGGTAAGACAGGCATTTCCATTCTATCACTGGTTTGCATGAAGTTATTTGGTGATGCCAGTCAGGGTATTTAGTGGCAGTTGTTTATATCACCTATCCAACAATCCATGCTTCCCCATTCCAAAAAACAAAACCAAAGTGGCAAACCCCCTTCACTATTGGTTTAAAGGATGTAATTGATATGCTTCCTTGTACTAATAAGGACTGAAAGAGGAGACTGCCTTTTCACCCCTAGAAGTGGTCCCTTCAGGTGGAGGTTGGAAGCTGGAAGCGCATATTCTGTACTGGTTCAGAGAGTAAACAGTGGACTTCACTCTCCAAGGCTGTTAATCTGATATCTGTCACCAGCTCCAAATTCAAATTATAATGTGTTTGGGATATTGCTTTGGCTTCCCTTAAGCAACCATAACATATGCAGTGACAATTGGAACTTTTTTCCTACTTTTTAAAATTAATAGGTGTTGTCTTATTTTTAGCCAGTAAGCGGGACCCCTTTTTCTGCAAACTCTACTTTTTTAGATTGTGTTTGGTAAAAGGGTGGAGGAGTACTTCATGGAAAAATAAAGCAATTGTGCAGAAAATGAAAAAGCTTTTTATAAGAAAAAGTGCTTTGGAAAATACTTCATTTTCAGAGTACAGTAATATTTTGAAATTCAAATAATTGCACAACTCTGTGAGACTTTACTGTGTCTTATTTCAAATGGCATGTGCACAACTATAGAAAACGTACAATACATGTTTCATGATATGAGTTTTCATGCTGTTTGATTGCACAGGGGATTTGACAGTGGTGGATATTGGTGGTTAAATTTTTGAACATTTTACATCTTGTGGGTAGATGAATGAACGGGGTCCAGTCCACATGACAGCTGAGCAACCTCATCTCTTAATACTTTACATTTAGTATAATATAGCAGAACTAATAGCTGTGAGTGAGATATTAAGCATACTCCATAGAACACTTTTATTCTAGGCATGTGATAGCTTGGCATTGTGTAATAGTAAAGCTATACTGTAGTTCTGTGTCTTTTAACATATCAAGATGTTTACATATTTCATTTGAGGTGGTGTTTATTTCATTAGGTCATATTGAGGAAAAGCAGTGTGGAAACTTGCTTTCATATGTCAAAGTAATGAAAAACTGATTTTGAGGGCTTTATGATTGGAACTAGTTTTTTCCCTCTTTTTAATGATACAGAATAGTAATGACCTGCAGTTTCATTTATTGTTGGGGAAAAAAGAGTAATTGCAAAAATTAACTTGTCATACACCACAGCTCAGCAAAGTAACTTTCCTATAAGTCCATGGTCACAGTATGTTTTTTTGCAATTCAGCATCTGGCTCTGTGGGGTACTGATGGCTTCTCTGAAGAAAAGTACCAGGGTGAGCAATTAAATGTAAAATGACAGCATAAAATATGATCATTATGGTTATACAAAAGACACATTTATGAATTTTGCAGATAACTGTCATTTTTTTCTACTCATATTTGCTCTTGCTTTGTTAGCTTAATATTTCTTGTGCAATTCATTTTTTCCTTCTAAAAAGTGAACAGTGCTTTTTTAATTATCCTGACACTTGTTTACGTCTTTCTTATTTGTCACATTTGAAGGCTAATGATACCTCTTTCACTTTGTTCTGACACAATACTTTCAACTTTATTTCAAAATCAAGGACTATTTTTAAAATTTACCCAAAGGTTGTATGATGAGGCTAGAATTTCTTATGGAGATCAGTTTATGTTGTGTTGATTGGATAATGTGCAGCACCTGGAAGAAGGATTACCAGTGTTCAGTTCTCATAGTTTGAAGTGTCTTTTCTGAGTGGAGCTCATGTTCTGCAGAGAAAGAGGAGCAGTCTTGATAAAAGGAATTTTAATTGAATTAGTAGGTAGAAAAAATATTATATAGTTCCTTTCAGTTTGTGTTTCTCTGAGATGTCTGTTTAATTATCAGAGTGATGATTTTGTTCTTTCGGCTGCTGCTTACATATTTGCTGTTGTGGATAGGACAAGATATTTGTCTCGTGCAATATATGCATTATTGCATGGCAATAGCAATTGCACATCGTACACAATATCTGTTGACTTTTCTCCCTTACTCATATTTTGTTAAGAAACTATGACATCCAAGCAGCGGTGTTTTTAGCGTGGTTTCATGGGTTCAACTGCAGCTGCAGAAATCATGAAATCAAGGGTGCAAAACCAGGGAAACATACACTTCTTCTGGGCTGGTGTGGTGGGGAGGCTCCGTGGAGGGGGCGGAGGAGTGAGGCAGGGAAGCTTGCAGCAGTGGCTCTTGTCCTGTGGGGCTGGGCCTGGCTTCCCGTTCTCGGCATTGCAATCTGGCACATGGGATCACAGCTTCCTCTCAGGCGGTCAAGCCAAGCCTGAATGGCTCTGCGACCCTGTGCACCTGTTCACAATTCCTGGAGTGGGGAGCCAGGCCCAGCTGTTGCTGTGGGGTAACTGCAGGGTGGGCTAGCTCTTCAACCTCCCACATGCCCTCCTAGCCTATCCTCTTCACTGGGCCGGGATTAGGGTTGCAGTGCCAGGATGGAGGGTGGAGCTACATTTGCCCCTGCATCCAACACAATCCCAGTAAACCGAATAAAATTATGACATTCTCTTCATTCAGGAGCTACAACTTTTTTGTTCAGAAGTCCTTATATCAACTGCTATTGGTGCCATTCGTTAGGATGGCACACAGTTTTCAGTAAAGTTGCTCAATTAACAATCCAGATTAGGACAACGTTATAAAAATACTAAGAGACAGAGAGCATTCCTTTCTCAAATATCCTGATCTCTCCTCCTGCAGGAGCTCCAACCTATTTTTAAAACAGTTTTGAGGATTGCATTGATGACCAGATGGGTTAGCAGGCCAGTATCTTAAAAGATTCTTGGAAGTCCTATTGAACTACAACATGTTACATATTGTTGAAGAAAAATTATGGGAGCAATTTTAGAGACTTAAGAACATGATTAATTATTCAGATTTTTCCATTGGTGAGTGGTGCAATCAGTGCTATCTACTTCTGAAAAATCTCAGCTTCTGTTAAAAAATATTAGGTTTCTAGCCCATATGATTGTGAAGTAGGATTGCCAACCCTCCTGGATTGGCCTGGAGTCTCCAGGAATTAAAGATTAATCTTTAATTAAAGATGATGTCATGTGATGAAATCTCGAAGAATACATCCAACCAAAATTGGCAACCCTATTGTGAAGACAACCCTCCAAATGTTGGCAGAATGTGAACTCATATTGCTGTCTTTTAAGGCTGCTCACAGGCAGCACCGGTGTCTTTGCTGCTGCTGCTGCTCATGACTTTCCCAAGACGTCAGAGTGTGAAAATGGATCACTTTTCACAACTACTACTCAGCACTTTGTAGGTAGCAAAAAAGACATGAACATTCACATACGTTGCATTCTGCTGCTGCTTGGAAATGTTGCGAGCAGCAGCAGACAGATATTGAAGCTATTCACTGGGGAGGAGAGCCCAAAAACGGATGGGGATGGGGGTTGGTGAAGTAATGGAACATCTCCCTCACAGCAGCCATGAGATTGCAGAAGGGGTCCAGTGTCAGAGACTCTCCTCCTTTACAGCAGCCAGGTAGCTTGGGGGTCTGTGTGTGAGAGAGAGAAGGGGTATGTGTCAAAGACTGTCCTTTTCCTTTCTAGCAATCAGAGGAGGTTTGGAGAGGTATTCAGCTTTATCTGACTTCTGTTATCTTGAACAGGGTCCAGATTATTGGTAGGAATGCCAGCACCCATCCTGTCCTACCATTCTCTGTGCCCTCTTTCCCAGCTGTTGTCCCTAGACAGCAGGACCCTTCTCTTTCATACCAACCTCTGGCTGACAAGCATAATTCCCTGGCAAGTAAGTGTCTAGTAAAATTTTCAAGCCCAATGTAAAGCCTTGTTTATTTTAGAGGACACCTCTTTTTGAAATTCTGTGACAGCCATGATCAATGGAGACACTACAAATTACAAACCTTAGATTAAAACTCTTGAGAGCTGGTTGGTGGATGATCAACTGTGGAACTCACAACCACCACCATTCAGAATGAGCTGGAGTCTGAATACATTCCATGTTAAATATAGGACATTTTAGGCCGACCTTCCTTCAGTCAAATAGGTGGCAAAGTAACCCAGTAATGACTTCCTAGTGATAGGTGGGATGAATCCACTTAAGATCGTGGAGAAAAAATGGTAGGAGCAGAGAGTACAGTTCTCAGAGTCAGCATTACGCTTTAAAATATATATATATATAGCTCTTAAAGATCCAAGTAACACAAGCTGGCAATAGTTTGATTCACAAAGACCATTTTGCTTACAAAAATCCTAAAGCTGAATGGCTTTTAATTACCATTAAAAGATTGAAATAGAGATTAAATAGAAGTGCTCAAGCATCGCTGAGAGCACTTATATGGAACTGTGGAGATGATGCTAGAGAGGAGAATGGCATATGATAAAAACACATTGGAAAGTAAAAGGGGGTAGTATCTGAAGAAGAAATTGTCTCAAGGGGATTTAATGTATTTCAAACAAATATGGGGCAAATGTAATCTCTCCAATTCAAACTGTTATTACATACTAATAAGAACTAATTTTCTGCAATTTTATGTCCCTGGGAATGTGAAATGGGAAACAGGTGAAGAGTCAGATTTAATAAAGAAGAGGGGTTAACTTCCTTAGTATTGTTTAAAAGCATGAATGCCAAGAAAATTAAGGAGTGCTGCTCCATAGATATGGTCATGCTCTTAGAGAGAAAAGATTAGACTTCTCTGGCCAGATCATGCCCCAAGATCCCTGAAAAGGATGAACCATCCACACACAGAGCTCTGCCCTTCTACGTGGAAGAGTGTTCGGGCTCAACTGCGCCTTGGATACAATCCCCACCCCATTCCTGGGAACACAGTAGAGACTACTTTGCATGGTCCAAGGTCCACTCTGGGGGGCAGAAGTGAGCAGGCTAGGAATGGATCCATGGTGTTGTTAATTGTTCCAACAGAGCCAGACAGTGGTCCCAGTAGTATGGTATCATTGCAGAAGCAGTGGCAGGGCCAGCCCCTTGTCAAGGGCTGGAGCTGGTATGGAGGCCTTTATGTAGCTAGCCATGCCATCCTACACATGGATGGCAGAGGAAAACCAACTTTGTCTCCCTCTCAGTGGGTCAGTGGGAGTGGGGGAATTGTGGAGATTTATTTCCCCACTGCTCCTTCCATGTATTTTTCAGTGTGAGAGAATTTGCTTTGAATTGTATGTGTAATGTTAGTAGTGTACATTTGATTGTATCACATCTCTAACTTGCTGAAGTGTTTGTGTATCAGTGATTGCACTGTTTACTTGAATGAAATTTATAATGTGCCTAATTACTAAGGTGACGGATTCATTTTAATGGTTGGATAGCTAGCTAGGCACCATACAATCATGTAATAGCTTTTGAATGTTTGGGTGAGGACCAACAGACCCGCAGTGTGAGGCAGCTGTAGCAAGAAAATTATTTCCAGTCCCCAAATTGCTATTTAGCTTACAGCCTAAAGTACCACTTACTGTGGTCACTATTGAAAAAGTTACTATTTAGCCACAGTCAGTATACAGCAGCATCTGACAGAAGACCTATTTTCTCTATATTTTGGATAGAATTTTGGTATCTCACATTCCACTTTGGGTAGTAACTGGATAGATTTGAACTTACTGAAGTGTCTATTATATAGACTTAGGGAACAAACAACTGCCTGTGTAAACCTGGCAAAGCTCAGGGTGATGATATTAGTAAACCCTGAGCACAACATTCCAGCATAGGAGTGAAGAAGAGGGGAAAAACAAGGAACAGAAGTTTCCAGTGGAGAAGGAATGTTCTCCCAATCTCCAGTGATGACCCACATACACAGATGCTATGCCATCATCTTTCAGGTTTCTTGTGTTCCTGAATTGTTCGTTGGGGGACAGACAATGAGGTCAAATGAATCTCTGTAAGATGGGGTAGGAACAGACTTAGTGCTAATCAGAGCTCATATTGTACTGGTACATGCCAGTATAGCATCCTGGCATCTCCCTCAAGCTGAAGGAGTGTGATAAATTTGTCATGGAATCATCCTCCAAAAGCCTTTTAGATTCTCTTCTGGTCACCGAGGGAGGCAGAATGTAGTGAGCGGGAGACGGGGCCTCAGGGAATGGGCTTCAGTGAAGGGACGGGGCTAGGGTGTTTGGTTAGTTTCAGAACAAAATTTGAGGAAATTCATCTTTTTTTATGAAATATTTATTTTAATTATATGAGACATTTCACTTGTCTGGTCTTTTATGTTACTTCACTTTTTAAACATTATTTTATTTGTTTTTTATAGCACTCACAATGTGCTAGCCATTTTCCAAACAGAAGTAGGCACAGTCTCTGGCCCATTCTAACACACAGACAAATAAGATTTCAAGATTCATATTTTGGCCTAAACAGACCTATAGTTCTGTGCAAATCACTGCTGTGAGCTTTCACTCTATCTCAAGCAGAGATATTAGCATACACAGCCACTATTAGCCTACAATGGTTGGGCACCCATATACAGCAGTGGTATGAATGTGATGTACAGATCACAGAAGGGTGGTTCCCTGTTAATGGAGCCAGGGAGGACAGTTTGGCACAACTCTGCCACCTGCGCTCCCAACCCCAAGAGGGCAAAGAAGTGTTGTTATGTGCTGGTGAAAATAGGCAGAATTTTTGGTTTTTCACCCTGCTCCCAACTCACAGGTGGGCCAGACCGCTTCTGAAAGAACTATTCAGCAACATCTCCAGTTTACTCCTACGGATAAAGAGGGCAAATGGTAGACCTGTTGGGGAGAAAAGTCTTTTAATCATCTAGCCTTCAGTTCAGGATAGTCAATTACCAGGCACTAATAGCTAATTATGACTTCCTGAAATATGCCAAGTTTGCTCAGTTTATTGACAGCCTTCAGCAACAGGGCAGAGTTTGTTTCCAAACTCTGACGGACAAAGGCAAACTGGTAGCCAAGACGGCTCTCCAATCCACAGTTGATGCTGCAGATACCTTCTCTAGAGCTATGGCTGCTGCCATTTTCATGTGCAGGGAGTCATGGCTTCATGCGTCAGGGTTTCCTAAGGAGGTCCAGAATACCATCGAGGACCTCTCCTTCGATGAATTGCAGCTCTTGAACCAAAAGATGGATGAGTCTCTCCATACACTGAAGGATTCTAGGGCTATCCTCCGCTCAGTGGGGATATACACTCTTGCCCCTAAGAGAAAGTTTCATTGCCCATTGTTTAGACTTAAACCAAAGGCTCCACAGTTTTTGCACCAGAGTGAATCATCATGCAAGATCTTGGCAGCGGGTTCAAAAGACCCTCTTCCCCAGGCTCTCTGCAACAGGTTTTGCATCTCGATCTCAGGCCCCAGCTCGATGCTATTTTTGATGGGAGCTTGAGAGCCGTGAACCATTAAGCCCAACATGTCCCAACCCTCCCACACCATTTGGTGGCCAGCTAGAACTCTTTTTCAACACCTGGAGTGCAACAACAATGGACAAGTGGGTACTGAACTATACAATTGAGTTTGCATCCCTACTGCCTTCAAACCTCCTCCCCTCACTTCCCTTTGGTGGCCACTCTTATGAGAGTATTCCCAAACAAGAGGTGGACTCCCTATTGGAGCAAGGAGTGATAAAACACGTTTCTCCTCAGTACAAAGGAAGCAGGTTTTATTCAACTTACTTCCTGAAGTAAGAGCGTCTGAGACCAATCTTTGACCTCCACCATCTCAACCACTTCATTTGCAGACTCAGATTTCACATGGTCATGTTGGCATCTATAATCCATCTTTAGAAAAGGGCATGTGATTTACGGCTCTCAAAATGAAAGATGCCTACTTTCACGTAGATATTCATCCCACTCACAGATGTTTCCTCAGATTCATGGTGGGCTCCAACCATTTTCAGTACAGAATGTTCACTTTTGGAATAGCGACCACTCCCAGAATTTTTACCAAGGTATTCTTGATACCAGCAGCTCGTGACAGATGTCGCGGTCTCATTCTCTTACCCTACATCGATGACTATCACCAACTTCCACGATGCTGCACCTCCTCTCCTCACTGGGAATCAGTGTAAATATTGAAAAATCTGTTCGCCGCCACCACACAGTCGCTGGATTTTTATCAGGATTACTTTGAAATCTATTACTGCAAGAGCGTACTTATCCAAGGACAGGTTCCAGACCATGAATAATATCATAGCTCAGATTACAGATAACCCTTGAGTACTGGTCAAGATGCGTCTCTCTTGGCTCATATGGCCTTATGCACCTACATCATCCTGTTTGCGAAACTCTTCGTTGCCTTTAAACATGATTGTAATCAGTATACTCTCCAAACCGCTATTCCATGAACCTCATGGTAACAGTTCCCACCAAGATAATGTCTTCCCTGCTATCGTGGACAAATCCTCATCAGGTATGCCTGGGTGTCCCCTTTCTCCCTTCCTCACTGGACAGGACCATTGTTACAGAGGCATCCCTATTCGGTTGGGGAGCCCACATGAACAGACACACAAGACAAGGTATCTGGAGCTCTCAAGAGTCAAAGATGCACATCAGTATTCTGAAGTTGCAAACAGTCCAGAAGAAGGCTTGTGAAGCCTTTCTACTGCTCATCCATGCTCACCTTATGTCAGACAACATCATAACTGTCTTCTACGTCAACAAGCAGGGAGGAATGAGATTCAACTCTCTATGTATAGAAGTGGTCGGTCTGTGGAACTGGAGTGTCAGTAATTTAATCACCCTATTGGCAGCTTAACTTTCTGGGAAAATGTGCTTGAAGACATTTTGCAGTCAAACATGAGTGGGAGCTCTACAACTTGGTACTGTGCAATATTTTCACTCTATGGGAAACTCCAACCAGTGATCTTTTTGCCTCTCAAACAAACAGGAAATGCATCACATATTGCTTCCGAGGAGGCCTAGGTCATCACTTCCAGCAGGACACTTTGCTTCTTCCTTGGTCGGACCAGTTCAACTGTACCTTCTCTCTGTTACCACTCCTGCCAGGAGTTCTACACAAAATCTGGGAGAACAGGGAATGAGTCATCCTGATCGCCCCTATTGGCCCAGACAATTTTGGTTTCCTTCTTCTGCCACAGAAGTCCTATGTGATGCTGGCCAAGTCACTTAAACCAGACTTTTCATAGGTTGTCATTAAGTGTGTTTTCCTCATTTTCTGGGTGCCTGACTTGGCATCTGATTTGCACATGTAATGAGCGCTCATCTACTAATTAACTCAATAGAAGCTGTGCTTTGAACATATAAAATGCTGTATAATGCTAAGTGCTCTGAAAAATCAGGTGTTAGGTGTCTCAAATTAGGTGTCTGTAAAATTAGGATAACACCAGTCCCTTCTCTCACAGGGGTGTTGTGAAAATATATTAATTAATATTTGTGAAGCACTCAGATACCATAGCGGAGCACCACAGAAAAGCCAAGAGGAAATGAATAATTATATCTTCAGAGCAGGATTTGAATAGCATGCAGTAAATAAGGCCTAGGGCCATACCTTGAACAATGAGGAGAAAACAAAATATTGAATACTTGTTCATTAAGTGAACAAAGTTCATCCTGTGGCTGAATGAGGTAGGATCCTGTGGAAAAAATAGCGTGTGATCATGTAATTAAAGACTGTGTCTTAATGCACGTGCGCAAGAGAGGTGAAATGAGGTTTCACAGGCAACCTTAATTCTAGCATTTCCTGACTATTGAGTGTTTAACTTTGCAATCTTGTTAATGTTCTTTTATCATAGGGTTTTTCTGTGATATATTACATAGCATTCTATGCAATCTGCCATTTAGTAGTAGTTGGGGAATAAGAAATTTTAAAGGTAGATGACCAGTTTGTTTGAGTTTGGCCGTATCAGACTTTGCTGGCCTCCGTCTCCCTATTGCTACTGGTATAGCACCCAACAGACTTCTGAGGTGTTCCCTAACAACAAAGTTTTGTTTAGGGCTGGGATGGAGTGTCCACCCCACACAAGACCTGACGGGATTAAGGTGGCCAGGTGGGTCAATTAACCATCAGGGAGCAAGGACGAATTAGAGATTAGGCACAGCTGGACAGGAACAGAAGGGGCCTGAATAAAGGCCTGTAGTTGAGAGCAGAACGGGGGGGGGGGGGGGGCGGGGAGTAGCTGCAGAGAGAGAAACAACAGTCACTCTCAAGGTGAGATAAGGTAAGGTAGAAACTAGCCCAGGGATACAGCAGCAACGTTTGGGACTGTGCAGATCTTGACTGCTTGTTGTAGAGTCCCTGGGTTGGAACCCAGTATAGAGGGCAAGCCTGGGTTCTCCTACCAGTTACTGGGCAGTGGTGTCATTAAGGGGCAGTGAGAGGAAGGACTGTCTGAGACAGTGGGTCCTAAGATGCTTTGATACTCTGAAAGGGGAAGACTACAGTGACTTGGCTGGAGGGCCAAGCCATGAAGCAGGAGTAGTCGAGTTCCAAGTGAGTGAGACAGGGAGAGTGACTGAGTGAGCAACCACAGGAGGGACGTCAGTCCGGCAGAGCTGATTCCCAGATGTGGCCGGAAGAAGGTGGTCTGGCAATGAATAGAGCACCCAGTGCGATAATCTATGCTTGCAGTTTGAATAAGACCTTCTGGTACAACCATAGTTAGGTAAGGGAGCTGGATCACAATAGCCCAGTTGTACAGCTGGGACCCAGGCATGAACCACTGTTGATGTAATAAGCAAGGTTGATAAGGCTGCCATGGTCAGTGCTGCTACAGGAGCCAATGAAGAGATGCTCCCGTGCTTAGTAGGTGCTCACTTGGAGGATTGTCCTGATCATTGTCCATGAGCCATATCATCCTCAGTAGGTGGGCTCTGTATTTTAAATCCATATACTCATTTGGTAGATCCCATGTCTTGGTGGGAGATTTCAGCAGCAGGCACAACCCTAGCTTGAACAACAGCTTGTCAGTCATCCTACCGGATAAAGCCCAGAGTTACATCCAGTATGATGGAAGGCATTGCAAATGGAGTGGAACTGGTGGAGCAGAATCTTCTGACTGATCTCTTTACAGTGGCAGGAATGGTGGGTAACTATCTTCTAGTATAACAGCTTGTGTTGAAGGGAGATTCAGATTGAGTGGAAGTTGGTGCAGCTCCAGGAAAGTTGTCCAGAGTACCTCTCAAAATGACCCACAGTATAGAGAAAGGAAGGGGGAGTCATCGGGGTACACAGTAGTGGGAGCAGCCAGAAAGTTGTACTGAAGCTGCTCCTACCCACAGGCCCCATTTAGGGAGGAGTCACCAGGCAACTAGTCATCCAGCTGAGAAGCCTTATAAATTAGAGCTGTCTCTTTCTAGCTTTAATTTATGCTCTTTCCACAGATGAAGTGATTTCTTTGCCTACATCTAATAGGAACACTTCACTTCCCCTCAATGTAACAAATACTGTAAAATTACTTACCTTACATAGAATAAAATAAACCTTTCACAATTAAAAATAAACCTGAAAGTAAATCAATTAAAAAAAAAAGACAAAAAAACCCAAACCACACAAACCCACAAGTGACCATTAAAAATGTATAGACTAGTATCAAAGTTAGAATTATACTTAGGTCCTAAAGATTGAAATGCAGCTCTATGAATAAATAATATTATGAAGGGTCTGTAGTAGATTCATCATTAAAATACATTTGCACTATGATCCTGTAGAGTGGATTACAGGTTCTGAGGTTGGGAGTGATGTCAGGGCTCCTCAGAATGATCCAGATTATAGGGGAGAAAAGATGACTCAAGTTTTTTGAAGGAGAGATGAATAGAATGTGCAGCACACATAATTATTTTGCACTGCCTAGTGTCTGTCTGGTGCCAAATAATTTTAGAGTGAGCTTGGTGCCCCATCATCATGGTAGGTCTAGGTTTGATAAATAGAAGGAAGAAGAAAATGGAATTGAGAAAGGAGGGAGGTGTTAGAAGACATCATGGAATAAACATGTGGCTGAAACCCTTTGGACCTTTATAATGGGCTGGTTAATGTAAATGTGTACCACTGCTCTGAACCAGCTGGCCCACTACTTCAGTTCAAGTGATAGGAGTCTGTTTGGAACTGAGAGTCCTGGATTCTGTTTTGGAGCTGGGCTCTGGGTATTCTCTTCCCCACTACTGCATATTTATAGTATAGCTGATGGCCTAGATGTCTATACTGTATAGATACAAACTAATTTTGAACAATTTTCAGTGAGCTCTGCCTTATGGAGCTGAGGTTTCTGTTTTGATATATGACTGTACTAGCACTGATGATGAGAAAAACCTAGTGCTGGTGTGACTCTTCTTACTGAGATGAGTCTGTAGTTTTTGTTGGTTTATTTTTCAACAGTTCTATTTTAAAATTCTTGTGCATCCTGGTCAGAAACTATACTTTCTCTTTTTGCTGCCAAAACCTATGCAACGGGTTCTTCTCACCACTGTGGCGCTTCCTGCTGGTTGCTCTGGGAATTAGCTCTGTCCATCAGCAGGGTGCCCTCCTCTTGTGGTGTCTCAGGCCTAGGCTACACGGGGTGTGTGTGGGGGGGGCGGGGAAGAAATCGCTATAAGTTACCCAACTTCAGCTACGTAGCTGAAGTCGACATACTTAGATCTACTTACAGCGGTATCTTCACTGCAGTAAGTCGACTGCTGATGCTCCCCCGTCGACTCCGCCTGCACCTCTTGCTCCGGTGGAGTACCGGAGTCGACAGGAGAGCACTAAGACGCGATAAATTGACCCCTGCTGGATTGATTGTTCCGGAGGTAAGTGTAGATATTCCCTCACTCTTCGTCGCTGCTTCTCCACCGTCTCTGCTGTCTGTGGGGACCTGCATCACTCCTAGACTGTGGCATCCTCTTCAGGGCATAGCCCTCTGCCTGTGCCCCAACTCCGTTGTCTCTCCACTTCCAGGTGAACTGGCAGTCCTTCGCCCTGCTTCTTGCGACAGTGGCGAACTACAGCCCTTAGTCCAGCCCTTCGCTCAGGAGCAAACTGCAGTCCTTTGGATGGCTACTTCCCTTGGTGGCCAGTGGGGCAAAAGGGAGGGGCCCAAGCCCACCTGTTACTTTGGGCCGTGACCGAGGGACCCTATAGCTGGCAGTTGCTCACTGCCTCTCCTTCCCCTCTGCCACTACCTACTTTCCCTGGGTCACTTCCCCATAGTCCCAGCACCTACTCGGCCCCTGTATCAAGGCCTCAGTCTGGGACCTAGCCAGGCTGGAGCTCCGCTTACTCCCCTGACCCTTCCCAGCACTGCTCTGTCCCAGGTACTTCTCTACAGGCAGCCAGGCCTTCTCCCTCAAGCTTCAGGGAGAGACTGAGCTCCTCTCTGCTCTGCAGCCCTTCTTATAGGGCCCAGCCTGGTCCTGATGGGCTGCTTCTAAGCCTTCCTCTGGTTGGCTGGGTTCTGTACAGCGGCTCCAAGGGCTGCTATTAACCCTTTGCCAGCCAGTGAGGGGCAGCTGCCCCGTCACAACCTACCGTTATGTTATTGTTGACAGGCAGTTTCAGATTTTAGGAAGAGTTGTGTATATTCACTTTTTAATGTTTTCACCGCTGTCTCTTTATAATGGTTTTGCTAGCCTGAACGTTGCATGAAACAAAGATAGTGTTACATTAGTTTACAAGTCAATATTAAAATGTCTGAAATGCCCTTCCTTTTTGTAATCTGAGCTCTATGACAAATGGTTTACCCCTCAGATTCTGACACTTGCAGTCTGCCTTTCCATATTCTCTTCCCTCCCATCTGGTAAGGAGAAGCAGTTGCTGCTTTGTGTTTCCTAGTGATCATAAGTAATGTCTAATATGTTCAGGAAATCTAGGCATTTCCTTAAAAATGTATTTTAACTTTAACCTGCATGATGCTGAGTGCTTCTGGCCAGGTGCTCAACACCTTCAATTTCAATGACAGTTATAGGTGCTCATCATTTTACAGGATTAGGCTCCTTTTTTGTGGTCCTGTGTGATTCTACTTTCAGTTTTGTTGTCACTGATAGCTGTTTCTTTGCCTTGCCCTTTACTGTTGTAGTTGCTTAGCACTGATTATATGTAATGTTTTTTAACCAGTACTTTAATCTTTGTGTCCTGTTCTTCAGAGACCATTGCCAACTTTGTCCTTTGACTAAAATTACTATTAGTCCATAAAGCCATTATAAATGGCTTTCTACAAAATGCTCTTGAGGATTATGGAAGCAATGACATATGATGTCAAAAGTTTTCAAAATATGGATTCATTCTGGAAAAAAAAAGGTTTAAATGAACATTTGCAACTATTGGTAATAAAGGGAAAATAATTACGGTATATAGGTCTTAATGTGTCCCTGAAGAGTCATTTGTGCTTTTTGTCTCCCCAAATACATTCAACTTTAGTGAAAAAGCAGTTTCTATTTTTAACCTCTGTCAGACTATTATATTTACTTTATATAATCATATGTGTTCTCTTTGAATTGTAAGTAGAACATTTGCTGCCAAATTCACAATATATTAAAATGGTAGGTTTCAGAGTAGCAGCCGTGTTAGTCTGTATTCGCAAAAAGAAAAGGAGTACTAGTGGCACCTAAGAGACTAACCAGTTTATTTGAGCATAAGCTCAAATAGTTGAGATTTTCATCCTTTTGTATGGATGTAAATAAAACATCAGACAATCATAAACATTTTATTTCTAAAGTATTGTAAATTATTATTTATTTTATTATTTAGTTTTCATTATAACAGCACCAAAATGTCAGATCATAATGTGGTCCCTGTTATGCTAGGTGCTGTACAAACACAGAGGTAGACAAGGTTTACAGTCTAAGAATATCAAAGTTAAATGTACTGTGCTGTATGAAACAGCTCATCTTGGATTCTGTGATTAATAAACAGGATGTTAGTAAGTATCTGACATAGTTTAAGACAATCTTTAGTCATCAGATAGTTACCTTTACTGTATCTGAATGGCAAGATCTTGTATGATCTACAGTTGAAATACACTCAATTCAACCACGCAACCAGTTGTGTATTAAAAAGAAGTAAACATGACTTAAAAATGATACCCTCAAAAGCTGTGAAATCACTTCAGTGAATATTATTGGTTACCCTTAAAGTAGAATGAATAGTTGCTGTCACATGGTTGAGAAAGTTTAAGGTTCTTATAGAGAGACAGTTTGTTGAGAAATTTCCACAGTGGAATAATAGAAAAAAATTGCCAACTGTCTCATGTATTGCTAACAGTATAAAATACTTATGGAATGTACACTTCAGCAATTCAATTGAGCATTCTTGTGCTAAATGTACTGATGATTTTTTTTTCTTATTGGTCTCTTATTGCTCTATAAAAAATTTTAACAGCCCGATATTGTCATTTTTCTTTATACGGCCCAAAAACCCAAAACAACACAAAAACCCAAAACTTATTTCATATGCTTATGGTTTTTAGGTCACATTTCTAATTTTTTGGCCTAACAGTTTAACGTTTTCAATCTCTTCAATATTTAAAGTGGGTAATTTTGGAATCCATTGAATAATTAAACTGGTTCAATTTTTTATCAATTTAATTTTAAACTCTTTTTAGATGTAGGTCAATCTAAACATTGAACCATTTCAAAAGTTGCACAAGATTAACTGGTCTCTTGATTCAAAATTATGATTATCGAGCAGGATTGGGGGTAATTTTGTTCATTGTATTTCTTTTCTGTGCTTAGACTTTACAAAGTTTAACTGTTAAACTAATATTTTAATTGATAATTTTTGGACTGCACTGTTTTTAATAAGATATAATAAGAGGTAATTTAAAATCACTTAGAGCAATTTTAAATTACTATAGTAGAAAGGTGCTTTATGCACTTCATTACATTATTAAAAAAATGGAAATGCTGCAATAATTATTAATTACAATATGTAATGCATGCTCAAACCTCCCTTTCTAAACTAAGCATTCTCACAAATGTGAAATGCTTTAGCAATAGTAAATCGCACTACATTGCACATGACCAGAACCCAATATTATTTCTTAAATTTGGACATTTGGACAGTTTGGACATTTTCCTGCTTAGAAATGGTACATAGTCAACATTTCAGAAAATCACAGCTTAATCTATAACCTCTGGTTGCCTTAGTTTATAATCTCTGTTTTTTGTTGAAACAGTCATTCACCCTACAGCTCTGGAGTCAAAATTTCCCATTGCTCGTCATTAATGCACACTTCTAGCATTTCTGCTTTAGTGAGTAGAAGAATGTTCCAAGTCATAAGTCCTGGCACTTACTGGGTTAAAACAAAATGGGAGGGGAATCAAATTCCTGTTTTACCAAAATTAGAAAATATGTAATCATACATTTAAAAATGAAAATTTGCTTTGGCTTGCTCACCTAAATTATCAACTGTATGTGTTTTATATTTTATTTAAAAATACGAGAGCAAAAAAAGAACTGGATTGGGGAAAACACATTCAGACATGATTTCCTAGGTTGTTTACAGCTGATATTTGCTTAGGAATATCTTTAAGAAAATGTTATCCAGTTAGTTCGTTCTTTCTTGACAAAGAGCCAAGACTCTAGCTTTTATGTTCCTTTTTACAGTGTGCAAAGTCATGTCAGACATTTTCAGAGATTTTTGATGCGTGGATGTCTTCTGTCATCTACAATCATGTTTGTACTCTTGAGCCAGGCCTATCGAAACTGAACTCTGCTGCTTTGCTGCAGGTCAGCTTTCATGGACAATTAGTGTTGTAACGGCACTTTGGTCACAAGTTGTCGTGAATGTTTATCATAAAGTCATCATCCTGTAGTAGATCAGCAATGATCAGCTAGTCTTCTGTTTTCTGAAGCATTTCATGTTAGCCTTTTCTTTGATATGAGTCAGGCATCTGCTCCATAAGGCCTTGTCCATTGCTTCTCTGCGGTTATCTGAGAGAAGCCTGAGGCCCTTCAAATGTACTGGTTATTTTTTTCCTCTTTGCTCATCTTGTTCCCTGTGTCCCCTCTCAGTAACTGTCAGAGGCCCCCATCAGTGCACAGTCTGACAAGAATGAAAAGAGCTATCTTCCTGCTGTTTGGCTCTGTGTCAGTATCGACAAGTTGTACGTGTTTGACGCTACATGAGGTGACTGGTTCCAGCAGTATGCAGAAGTAAACCAATAAATCTTCAATGTCACTCCACTTATTGCTACTTGATTGCTCTTTTCCACCTGAAAATCACCATGGAAACAAATACTTCAAAAAAGCTTTTTCTTTCAAAAGACCACGACTGTTAGTATTTTTAAAGGTACATCCTTGTATCTGAACTAGTGGGATATTAACTTAAATTATACATTGTACTGATATAACATTTTTCATCTGAGAATCACACAGTATTTTACAAACAACAATAAAGAATTCCAGTCCCCGGTGATGCAGGTAAGTATTATTCCCATTTTACAGTTGGGTAAACTGTAACCACAAGGGAGATTAATGACTTAATCCTGTTTTCAGTTAAGTTAATGGCAGTTGTTTTATCATGCTAGCACATACTCCACTGGCACGTTTATGTCAACCTGGGCTGCAAGGGTCACTCCCTGAGTCAGCGTAGACATACCCTAAGTGACTTGCCCAAATCAGTGTGGGAAGCTTGGCTCCCAGACCCCTGCTCTAACCACAAGACAATGCTCCTGCAGTTAGAATCCTTTTGAATTTGTTGTATTTCGGTCAACGTACATTTTTTGAAACAAAAGCAAATCTAATTCGCAATTTGAAAAAGCAGTGCTCTCAATTTTAATGGCATAAACTCTAACACACTGACTTCCTGCTTAAACAAAACCCATTTGTCCAATATAAAGTCTAAATAGCAGGAGGAAGGGTAAGTATCAATTCTTGTCTTTATACACACTGGAAGGTTGTTCTAGGCTCCAGACTTGATGATGCATGTATCTCAGTATGCTGTATGTTTATGTCTCTGGCCCTGATCAGCATGCATGTGAACTACTTTACGCAAATGAATAGTTCCCCTGGATTTTTAAAAAATCATGCAGTTTTGTGTCTTTGACATGGACTTGTTTAGTTTTCAGTGTGAACGCCGTGCATTACATTTAGTAGGACAGTGATGATTTAACTTGTGATTTCTCATTCTGTTTTTTTTTAAATCTTATGAATTATTAAAAATTTGATGTGCAAAAATCTTTTGTAAACATTACCACATATGTGGTGCTTTACTTAGCCCCTTGAGTGCCAAATATAGTGTGCACAGCGTCCATTCTGATATGGAAGATTCCATGAAACAGAAGAAATATCCTGCATCTCCACACTTTTATGGACATGCAGAGAACAACCAGAAGGCATCAAAGCAGTCGAATTCTTCTCTATTCCAGCATGAGAATAAACATAGATTTCTTTTTTCTAGTCTATACCATACATATATGAAGCCTGCTCTTGTGTGGTGCAGCCACTCAAAAACAATTATTGATATTGATCACCATATCACAGAAATAACAAAACAATAACCTAATTTTGGTTTAACTAGCATTTATGTATAATTGTAGAAATAATACTATATTCTACTAGTAAAGATGCTAATTTAGTTTACTTTTTTTTAACACAGCTATCCCAAAAAATGAAAATATTAAAACATAGAATTATTTTAGAAAATTACTTTCAAATCTCTGCTCTGTTTTTTGTTTTGAGTATAGGGTCTTCCATGTAGGGTTTTGATTCTGCTTTCCTGGAACACTCAAATCTTCCTTTGACTACCAGGGGCCTTGGGTGTAAATACAAAATTGGGCCCCAGTTTTTCCTCCTTTGCCCCAAAATGCACAGTTTTACGCTTCTCTGCGGATGCTATGTAGAGAATACTTTCAAACACCTATTATGTTTTTGCTTTATGAATAATAGATTATTAAATTAAAATCAGCAAGTGGCCCTCATTTGAGTTTAGTAAATATTCTAGTGTAAAATGGATATGTGCTAAATAAAAACATAATTCATTTCAGTTGTGGGGAACTGTAAGCCATGATAAATGATTTTCCTGCGCAAAATTCCCCATCTCTGAGACAGTATTAGTTTTTCCTTTAATTACCTGTCCCAGTAATGTTTCCAATCCATAACTGTCTATGAAATAGACCGTTGTTGAGCAGAGGGTATGGCCTGTTTACTCATCCATTGAAAAGAGTGCCTAAGTTCTACCAAGTCTTCCTTACTTGCACTGAACTGCCTAACAGGAGAGTGTCCTTCATTAAAATATTTAAATATTAATGTTTAATTTTACAGGCAGAAAACTTCAATGTCATTTTAAGGATATGTAACTTTGCTGGGGAATTTTTGTCCATTACAAACTGTAGAATCTTCTTTTTGAATCTTAAAAGAAGACAATTTAGAAGGATGCCACCACGCTTCCATCTTGAAAAGTTTAACTTGCATCTTATTTTCCTGTTGCAAAACAACAACAACAACGAAAAAGAAGTTTGTCAAGGGTGGTTCTCTCAAAAATGGCTTAGCTGACATTAGCTGCAAATGAGCAGAGCGACACTAACTACTAATTGATTACAGTAATTACGCAGTCTTTGGCTAGTTTGTATTGGCAAACTATATATACTCCTCTCATAAATGTGAACTTACAGAATGCACAGAAAAGGTCACTCTCATTTGCATGATAGGCTTCATTAGAATATGCTAAGGACAAGACCTAGTGTTTTATGACTCCAGGTGATGAATAGCTACCATATTACTCTGCTAGCTGAAAGCATGTTTCAGTCACCTTAATTTACATGCTGTTTTCTAATGCTTTAAAAAAAAAATCGGTTGGCTCTCTTAGGGAACTGGCAACAGATAACAGTTTAATTTTATTATGGTTTGCATTTAATTCTGTTCTTTGTGTAGAGGTAACAAATTCACTCCTCAATACTTTTGTTTGAAGGAAAAATTCTTCCTGTAGAATATTTATTTTTAACAATAATGGTTATTTTTAATATGAAAATACAACAGAAAGAGAGCTATTGTCAACAATGCTCAATGTTTTTATTCTGCCATTGATAAAGAAAAATGTTTTTACTTGACCTTTGAGGGGAATCCCTAATTTTCCTGAATTTTTATCTTTAGGTTTCAGTATACACACCTAAAACTGCCATAAGCTTATTAACTTAGTGTTCTGAATTTCTTGAGTGCTCACATGCACTGACTTTTCCTGACTTTCACATTAAAATAATGAAATTTCACCTTATTAATAATTTTGCCCTTTAACACTTAACTGTATTCTTGAACCAAAACTGTTTGCATATTACAGAGAGGTGAGCAAAAAGTGTGGGTACTATCGACGGCTTACAAAGCTTATTATTATAGGAAAACAAACCATAACTGCTTGAGGTGAGACACTCCAGTGACGGGGGAGAATGTTATACGTTTTACTGCTTTTTTTTTCTTTTCCATTTACAAGGACATTAAACCAGTAGTTCTGAAATCTGCTTCAATCAATGTATTTTTAATATGAAGCGTACAGTACATTTCCTTACTTTCCATTATGAAAATGTTCCAGTAACTTGGTCTCCTATCACATTGTGATTGTTCGTATTAACTGTCTTTATCCTAAAAATCTCATTGTAACAGAGAAAAAAAGATTTTGCTCATAAAACCATTCCTGTAATGCCTATCACTGCCTAATTAGCAATTAATGTAACTTGCTATGTTAACACAGGGTTAACATTTTTTAGATATGTTCCTATTATAAAGTTTCTTAGTCTTTCAGAAGCTGCTTCAGCGAGTAAAACTGCGTAGAGAATGAAAAAGTGGACAGTTTTGTTATAAATTGCAGTTTTGTAATAAAATTCTACAATGAGCTTGCACAAGCTATTTAAAATATCATTGGTGCCACTGAACAGGTCTGTAATTTATTTATTTGGGAATGTTAGAGGCATTTTTGATTTATTTGTTTTTAGAGAAGTTTTGTTAAGCAAGATAATGAGCAGAGTTGGTGTTAATCATTTACTATGCAACTCTGAAAAATGAAAATTTTGCATATCTTTAATACTGTTGGGGAAAATAAATTCATTCATAATGCTAATGGTCTATTGGTATAATTTTTAAAAAATATTATCTGCTACTCTGGAGAAATTCAATATATTCATATGTTATGCTAAAAGCTAAACTAATCAATATATAATTATACATCCATATGTACATACATATTGAGTAATCAGAAGTATTTGTTATCTGTAAAGATGAAAAATGAATTCATTGGTGGTCATTGCCATGGGTGATTACATATTTGTTTGTCGATAGCCTTCAGGTGAATATATTCTTCATGTATGCACAATACCAAGTTTACTTTTTGTTGTGGTCTCTCAAGAATACTGAATGATTTTGGTGACATTGTCTGGTCTAAGTATTACAGGTTTAAAATATATGGTAAAAGTGGTAATTATTTTAAGGATTTACTATAACACTAGTTGAGATGACTGAAAGGTTAGCGGCTCTTTAACATGATATCCCTGTGCATGCAGTTCATAATTTCAATTTTTGCATGGCAAGCTCATATCTAATGTACTGTCCACTGTTACTGCTAAGTCTCTTTCACCATTACTGCTTTCCAGTTTTCACTTTACAATTGAAAAATGGTGTCTCTGTTTCTCTGACTGTACTGGGAGCCTGTGTCTCGGTGTACTGCTTCATCAAGGTGGCTGCAAACACACACGTTGTTCAGTTATGTCCCTCCATGACATTTGCCACAGAAACTTTGTAAAGTGGGCTGTCAAGGTTCCTCCCCCACTCTGAACTCTAGGGTACAGATGTGGGGACCTGCATGAAAAACCTCCTAAGCTTATCTTTACCAGCTTAGGTCAGAACTTCCCCAAGGTACAAAATATTCCACCCGTCGTCCTTGGATTGGCCGCTACCACCACCAAACTAATACTGGTTACTGGGGAAGAGCTGTTTGGACGCGTCTTTCCCCCCAAAATACTTCCCAAAACCTTGCACCCCCCCTTTCCTGGACAAGGTTTGGTAAAAAGCCTCACCAATTTGCCTAGGTGACCACAGACCCAGACCCTTGGATCCTAAGAACAATGAAAAAGCATTCAGTTTTCTTACAAGAAGACTTTTAATAAAAATAGAAGTAAATAGAAATAAAGAAATCCCCCCTGTAAAATCAGGATGGTAGATATCTTACAGGGTAATTAGATTCAAAAACATAGAGAACCCCTCTAGGCAAAACCTTAAGTTACAAAAAAGATACACAGACAGAAATAGTTATTCTATTCAGCACAATTCTTTTCTCAGCCATTTAAAGAAATCATAATCTAACATGTACCTAGCTAGATTACTTACTAAAAGTTCTAAGACTCCATTCCTGGTCTATCCCCGACAAAGACAGACTATAGACAGACACATAGACCCTTTGTTTCTCTCCCTCCTCCCAGCTTTTGAAAGTATCTTGTCTCCTCATTGGTCATTTTGGTCAGGTGCCAGTGAGGTTACCTTTAGCTTCTTAACCCTTTATAGGTGAGAGGAGCTTTCCCCTGGCCAGGAGAGATTTCAAAGGGGTTTACCCTTCCCTTTATATTTATGACATGGGCTCTCTGCATTTTCACATGACCTTCTGTTTTCAGTGGGACTACTTATGTGTGCAAAGTTAGGCATATGCTTAAGTACTTTCCTATATCAGCCTTACACCTGAGTAACACTGTGGCGTGTACTGTCTTTTCCATTAAAGATGAATGGTTAAGAAAGAACCCATCTTGACTTTCAGTCCCCCACACTGATTTTGTAGGGTTGGCATGTAGTAAATGGGTATATTTTCTTGTAAACAGTAAGTATGATCTAGAAATCATTGAGACTACTGTGTTCAGTTCAGGTCATCCTGTTTCAAAAAGAAGATAGCAGAAATTGAAAAAGTCCTTCAGAGGACCAGTGATCAACGACATGGAAAGACTGCCAGATGAAGAGATTAAAAAGGATTAGGACTGTTTTGTTTAGAAAGGAAACAAATAGGAAACATAGTAGAAGTGTATATATTAAAAAAAAAAAAATCATGGGACAGAGAAGTTTAGTCAGGTCTTTCAGCCACCCTTTTGATCACTGCATCAGGGACTGAATTGGGGACTTCCAGAACTAAAATCATGACCTGTGACAGCTCAAGCTAAAGAGCCAATACTCTGTGGCTGTGGGCTGTAACAACTCCAGTCATCTGTGGATTGGCACAGAGAGGGTCTTGTACTTCCTCTGCTCAGAGGAAAATTTAAAACTGACAAATGGAAATGTTTTTTATGCACTTGCTAATTAACTTGTGGAACTCACTGCTATAAGATTAATAGGAATTAAAACAGTATTAGATATTCACACTACTAATAATATCTGCAGTTACATTAGAAAATATAAAAGTTTATAAGGGCTGTAAACCCTCAGGTTTCAAGACATAAGGCAACCACTCGCTACCTAGGAATGAGGAAACAATTTCTCCATGAGCATGTCATTGCATAATTGCCTATTACAAGGATTTCTTCTGAGGCATCTGGTACTGAGAATGAACACCAGACTAAATACCATATTGATGTGATCTGGTATGGCAATTTCTTCTTCGAGTGATGGTCCCTATATGAATTCGAGATGTGGGTGCCCATGTGTGCCATGCACCGAAGCCAGAACTCTTCGTCATCGTGTTTGTGGACACACATGTGCGTTGTGCGTTGGCCGTGTGGTTCATCTAAGGCTTTAAGAGGTTGTGTGGGTCAATGCTGCTCCAGTTCCCTCTTACTGCCTCATGGCCAGAGTTAGAATCTCTCTTCCTCCTTGCTCTTAGCCCGCTAAGAGAATCTTGTCTGTTCCTTCTGTAAATAGTTTTTCTAGTTGTATATAGTTGTCTGTTGGTTTTTAGTTAATTAGGTCTCCCCTCTTGGACCTTTTTTTCCCCTTGCAGGGCACTCCCCTATCTGGGGACTATGCCAGAGATGCCGGAACTGGGGGGAAGGGGGACCTGGCCAGCATGGAGCCCTGCGGAGAAGCCCATGCAGCAGCTCTGGGGAGACATGGTGGACCCTCCACCTGCCATGGATGTGGGGCGGGGATCTGAGAGCAGATCCTGGCCCATGTCCCCACCCCGCAGGGCCCCCTATGCCCAGTGCAGGTGTAGGGTCCGCGACTCCGTGCCAGCTCCCCACAGCTGCTCGCGTGGCTCTCCCTGACTCGGGGCCTCAGACAGCCCAGCCACAGTGAGAGCCGCACAGGCAGCTCTGGGGAGCCGGCATTGAGTCGTGGACCCTCCACCTGCCCTGTGCAGGGGGTCAAGGGGGCAGGGACACAGGCTGGAGGCTGCTCGGACCCCTGCACCGCGGGCAAGTGGAGGGTCCGCTGCGGCTCTCCACAGCTGCCTACCTGGCTCTTGAGACCCCCTTTCCTCCCCCCGGTTGGAGCAGGGGGCCTGGGACATGGGCAGGGGGTTCCTTTCACCTCCACTCTGCCCTGGGCAGGAGGGGGGGGCAGTCTTCCTGGTCCTACTCCGGCTTCCGGCTTGGCTGAGGGCACTTTTGGGAGAGTTCTGGCGACCCTGGACTATGCCCCTGTAAGCCGGCTTCAAAAGCTATGCTTCGTGCCCGTGCCCCTTCTCTGTGAGCAACGAGCACCAATGCTGTCTCTATTGTCTCAGCGAAGCCCATGTCATTGCCTGCTGCTTTATCTGACGCTCGTTCCCACTTCGAACTCGGGAAGCTAGGGAACTTCACCTCTGCAAATGGTGAGGAAGGGGGCAGGAAGCCACACCAGACTATGTCCCCCGGTGGGGTAGTAAAGAAGTTGCGGGGGGAGTATAGGCTCTGGGGGTGCTGGTGTCTGGGCTGGTTATTGTAGGGGTTTCTTTAACTCTCTACTCCTAGGGGTATCTTTTTTGCTGTTGTCTGTATTGTTGGCACACTTGTTGACAGGTATTTTTAAATAAATTACCAAAATAATTGAAACTGGAGTAATTATATTGTGTCATTTTGACAAATAAAATATGCACTATTTTGCAAAAATTTAAAATATTGTATGCAGAATTTTTAATTTTTTGGTGCAGAATTTTAATTTTTTGGTGCAGAATGGCCCCAGGAGTACCTGATGGAGGAAGCTATGTGCCCACGTGCACAATCGGATCCGGCACCAATGGACCTGCCAGAGTGGCGCCCATTACCAATGATGAGCGTTTTCTCAGGCCCTTCCTGTGCGGTACCAGCAGTATCGACCAAATGCTGAAGCCCCACCATGCACATAAGAAACACAGACATAGGCATAAGCACAGCTCCCCGACAAGGACTGGCACTACACACAATGTCGTCTCCCCAAAAGTTGCTCCAGGTTGGGTCAGAAGTCGTGCATTGACTCAGCTGCTCTGGCTCCTAAGAAAGTCCAAGCACTGCCGTGAACAACCAGCGCCACTTCCAGCCACAGTAACCGGTCCACCGCCTTCACTTCCAGCACTGTTGATACCACCGGGGCCATCCAGACTTTCACACCCAGTCCTTCACACGCCAGGACACTTGGCTCCATTGACACCTACAGCTGAGCACATGCTGCCGTACGTTGGTTCCTCTCGGCGCTCCGGGTGTCTGGCCACCTTGCGGCTTCCGTCTCCAGCGGATGAACCTCTCCTGCTCCGTCAGCCTCCTGCTCTGCTCTGCCTCTCACAGCTGGAACTGCCAGCAGCTGAACCTCTTCTGCTGCAGGAGTGCTCTATTCTGCCCTCTCTTATGCCAGCGGCACCATCAGCGCTGTCTCTGCCAGACCCAGCCTCTGATTCTGAGTGATCCTCTGAGCTGGACCTTGCTTTCTCCCCTATGTGCTCCTATAGCCTAGACCCTTGGTGCCAGCCCTACCCTCTGGCCCAGGAGTGGCCTGAGTCTGAGAAGGAGCCAGAATTTACCAAGGTACATTGCCAAAGAACCACTATAATATGTCAGTAGCTCCCCCTCACTTCCCTGCCAATCAGTGCCTCCTCCTCCCTCCTCACACCTCCTGCTGTTTTGTGGCGTGCAGGAGGCTCTGGGGGGGGGGAAAGGGGGAGGAGCGAAGGCACTGCAGGCTCAGGGGTGGGGGTGGGAAGGGGTGGAGTGGAATGGGGACAGGGCCTGTGGCAGAGCCAGGGGTTGAGCAGTGAGCACCCCACGGCACACTGGAATGTTGGCACCTTTAGCTCCAGCCCCGGAGTCGGTGCTGTCAAGGTTCCTTCCTTACTCTGAACTCTAGGGTACAGATGTGGGGACCTGCATGAAAACCTCCTAAGCTTATTTTTACCAGCTTAGGTTAAAACTTCCCCAAGGTACAAATTAATTTTACCCTTTGCCCTTGGATTTCCACTGCCACCACCAAACTTTATCTGGGTTTACTGGGAAACGTAGTTTGGACACGTCTTTCCCCCCAAAATCCTCCCAACCCTTGCACCCCACTTCCTGGGGAAGGTTTGGTAAAAATCCTCACCAATTTGCATAGGTGACCACAGACCCAAACCCTTGGATCTTAGAACAATGAAAAAGCATTCAGTTTTCTTACAAGAAGACTTTTAATAGAAGTAAAGGAATCACCTCTGTAAAATCAGGATGGTAGATACCTTACAGGGTAATTAGATTCAAAACATAGAGAATCCATCTAGGCAAAACCTTAAGTTACAAAAAAGACACACAGACAGGAATAGTCATTCTATTCAGCACAGTTCTTTTTTCAGCCATTTAAAGAAATCATAATCTAACACATACCTAGCTAGATTACTTACTAAAAGTTCTAAGACTCCATTCCTGTTCTGTTCCCGGCAAAAGCAGCATACAGACAGACACAGACCCTTTGTTTTTCTCCATCCTCCCAGCTTTTGAAAGTATCTTGTCTCCTCATTGGTCATTTTGGTCAGGTGCCAGCGAGGTTACCTTTAGCTTCTTAACCCTTTACAGGTGAGAGGATTTTTCCTCTGGCCAGGAGGGATTTTAAAGGGGTTTACCCTTCCCTTTATATTTATGACAGGTGCCTATACAAGGAGCCACATATTAACTTCTGAAGAGGCGCATGTGGCTTCGGAGCCACAGGTTGGCCACCCCTGCGCTGGCCTATGGCTCTTCTGCAGAGGCATGGTTTTGTTACCCACAGGGGCCACTGATTCCCGATGACCCATATGCCTGGCCCACTTGGGATCCTTACTGGGACCATGGGGTATTGCTGCTGTCACATCACCAGGCATGCCCTACCTGCATCACCCCTCTTTCTGTCTATGATGAACTCCAGGACATCACCATACCATTGGCACCACCGGTCCCTACTGGAGCCTCCTCATCCCCAGACGACATGCTCATCCCCCCAACGACCATAGTCAGTACTAGGACCTGCTCTCAACCTACCAGTGGAAGAAGTTCAGAACCCGCAGAACCAGTTCCTGGATATCCTGCAACCTTCTGAGCCTTCTCGCACTGCCCTCTCTATCCACAAAGCCATCCTACAACCAGCCTGGCACACCCCAGCTTTCTGTTTCGCTGCCCCAAAGTGGGGAGAACACCACTAATTCGTGCCATCTAAAAGTATAGATTTCCTGTTTACCCATCCATCCCCCAACTTGCTCGCGGTTCACACGGTGACTGAGCATGCCTGATAACAACACCTCAAGGCCACCCTTCCTGATTGGGCAGTAAAGAAACTTGACCTGTTGGGTTGCAAGGTCTACTCATCTGCGAGCCTCTAGTTCCACATTGCCAGCTACCAGGCCATCCTGACAAAGTGCAGCTTTTCTCTTACTCCAAGTTGTTGGAGTTTCAGGCCTTTCTCCTGACAGAGAAACAGAAGGATTTCCAGGCCCTACTGGATGAAGGCAAGCTAATTGCCAAGGTGGCCCTCCAAGCCGTGGTTGATGGCGCTGACACCACGTTGTGCTCTTTGGTGTCCGGGGTGGGGCTCCGCTACGATTCCTGGCTTCAATTCTCTGGCTTTCCCAAGGATGTCAAGACCACCCTAGTGGACCTACCCTTTGAGAACCACAAACTCTTCAGCTATAAAACGGACAAGTCCCTCCACTTTTTCCTAAGGACACCTTTGCCCTTAGGTTGTGGTTGCCTCCAGTCGCCTGGCATCTACACCCCACCCCCAACCCACAGGCAGCAGCAGTCGTCCTTCTGACCCCGCCCTTGTACTGTCTACAAGGCCTATCCTCAACATGTGCAAGAGCCATGTCTCCAACACTGCACACACAGCGACCTCACTACACTGCCACCTCCGCCACCTCCACCTTCTTGCAATATCCATCCAAGCAGTCCTCTAGACTCTTTCCTTGAGAGAACCTCACTCCACTCCTCTCACGGCACCTCAGATCGTTTTGGGGGGCCGTTTTACCCTCTTTTCCCACAATTCAGATAAGATCACCACCAACCACTGGATGCTGGATGTTGTTCACCAGGGATACCTGATACAGTTCCTCTCATTCCCTCCTTGTCACCCGTCCCATGGTGACCCTGGGGATCCTTCCCAATGCAATCTCCTCCAGGAGGAAGCAGACACCCTCCTCCAGAAGGGCGCCATAGAATGTCTCACAAGTGTTACCACGCCGTACTTTGTACTTCCCTTATTTCCTTGTGCCGAAGAAGAGGGGTGGCTGAACAAATTCATATGCAAGTTACGCTTCCAGATGGTCACGCTCTCCATCATTATCCTGTCCCTCCTCCATGGAGCCTGGTTCGCCACTCTCAATATGAAGGATGAATATTTTCATATAGACATCCACCCGACCCATTGCAAGTTCCTCCACTTCCTGAGTGCTCCCCTTTGGGATCACCACCACTCCCCATGTCTTCACAAATGTCTTTGTGGTCATTGTGGCCTACATGTGCTGTCTAGGCCATTCCCTATTCCCCCACCTGAACGACTGGTTCCTCGTTGCACCATCTCGCGACCGCCTCCTTGCCACTATCCAGACCCTTCGTGACCTCCTTGCCAGCCTGGGGAGCTGCATCAACAAGGAGAATTCGGTTCTCATCCCTACCCGCATGTTCACCTTCATAGGGGCGCACCTGGACTCTCTGTGGCCTGAGACTTTCTACTGTCAGACTGGTTCACTGCCTTCACTTTGCTTATTGTGCAACTATGTTGTCATCCGTATACGCACATCTGGCAGTGCCTGTTCCTCCTTGGTCACATGGCAGCCTGAACATTGGTCACACCGTATGCTCGCCTGCATAAGTGTTGCTTCCAACTGTGGCTCCGGTCAGTCTACAACCCACAGTCGGACCTCCTGGGCAAGCCAGTCCTGCCTGCCACCTCCATTCTGGCTTCCCTCACCTGGTGGTGCAATCCATCCAACGTTCTAGCTGGCACCCCATTCACTCCCCCCACACCACTCTCATCATGGACACCTTGCTTGTGGGGTGGGGCACCCATTTGGAGGGCCACACAACCTCAGGGCCTCTAGTCTCCCAAGGTAGCACAGATGCATATCAACATCCTGGAACTGCAGGCTGCCCATTTTGCTTGCCAGGTGTTCCTGCCCCTCATGGAATCCCACCACATTCAACTGCTGTCCAACAATGTGTTGGCGGTTGTATATATCAACAAGCAGGGTGAGGCCCGGTCCCCTTACCTCTGCACAGAGACCATCCTCCTCTGGAACTGGGTGCCTCAGGCACGAGATCACTGTCCATGCTTTGCACCTCTCAGGCACAGCAACTTTCTGGTGGACACAGTCAGTAGGTCCTTCTACATGAATCATGAATGGGAGCTCCAGGACCCCACACTTAGCTTGGTCTTTTGTCCACGGGGTACACCATGCTAGGACCTCTTCACAACAGCCACAAACTTCCCCTCTTCTGCTCCAGCAGAGCCCTCTGTCTGGGCTCACAGGGCAACACCTTTCCCCTTCCTTGGACCACCGAACTTCACTATGTCTTCCTGCCCATTCCCCTGCTCACCCAAGTCCTGCACAAGGTGCAGTGGGATCGCGTGACAGTCATTCTTATAGCTCCCTCCAGGCCTCATCAGGATTGATTCAACAATCTCCTCCACCTCTCAACTCGCCCCCCGATCTGCTTTCACACCATCCCGGATCGCCTCACACAGACTCAAGGCTTCCTGAGGAACCCAAATCCAGGACCCCTCCACCTCATGGCCTGGTATTTGGATGGGGCTCACGTGAAGACAGGGCGTGCTCTGCCCCCATGTGTGACATCATTGCTCACAGCAGATGGCCATCGACTAGAACTGCTACTTAGCTAAATGGCTATGCTTCATCACCTGGACGCACCTCCACCACTAGCCTCTGGATTCTGTCTCCATTCCTATCCTGCTGGACTACCTCCTCCACCTTCGACAGTCGGACCTTGCCCACTCCTCCGTCTGTGTCCTACTGGTGGCACTCAGTGCCTTCCTCCCCCCCATGGATGGGTTTTCTGTCTTAATTCACCCGACTACACCTGCTTCCTTTGCAGCCTTCTCAACGGCTTCCTGTCTGTGTGGAAGCCTACTCCCTCTAGGGACCTTCCACCCTCAGTAAGTCACCCTTCAAAGCCCTTGCAACCTGCTCTCTCGCCCATCTCTCCATGAAGATATATTTTTTTGTGGCAATCACCTTAGCACAATGAGTTAGTGAGCTGTTGGCCATGATGGCTTCCCCGTTCCACCTCATCGAGTGCATACATCTCCCAATCTTCTGCCCTAATCCGCATGCCTCCCCCAGGGCATGCACGTTGCATTCTCTTGATGTCCGCCAGGCACTGGCTTTTTTATCTATCTCCAATGCACCTGCGCCTTCCATGCCTCACCCTAATCCTTCCTTGCCATCGCAGAGTGCTGCCAGGGCCGTGCTCGCTCCTCACAATGCCTCACTAAATGGATCTCCTGTTGTACTGAGGAATGATATGCTCTCTCTCATGTTCCTGCCTCCCTGGGAGTCACGGCCTACTGTACGTGAGCAAATGCTGCCATGCTGGCCTTCCTTGCAGACATACTGTGGGAGGACATTTGTAGGGTGGCCACTCACTATGCCATTGCCCCTGCGGCGGTGGCGGATGTGGCAGTCAGCTGCACCATCCTACAGACTCTGACTTCTTGTGAGTCTTTGAACCCGCCTCCATGCTGAGCACTTCGCGCTACTCTTCCCCATCTGGAATCTGTATAGGAATCATCACTCAAAGAAGAAGAGGAGGTTACTTTCTGTAACTGTAGATTCCTCAAAACGTGTGGTCCTTATTTGGATTCCAATACTCACTCTCCATACCTTGTGCTGCGGACTCCATCACTTGATGGTAAGAGGTACCTGGAGCAGCACTGACCCACACAGCCTGTTAAAGCTTCGGATGCACCATGTGGCCGACACATGACACATGTGCACGTCCCTATGGTCAACGTCAACAAAATGTCTTGCGGCCCGCAATCAGATTACCCTGATGGGCCACATGTGGCCTGCAGGGCACAGGTTGCCCACCACTGATGTAAAAGGGAGGTTTATGTTGGACATTAGGAAAAACTTCCTAATTGTTAGAGTGGTTAAGCACTGGAATAAATTGTCTAGGGAGGTTGTGGAATCTCCATCATTGGAGACCTTTAAGAGCAGATTAGACACACCTGTCAGAACCTTCAGGAACAATAAATAACCGCCTCTTCTATTTCCTTAATTCCACAATTCCATTTTCATTCATTATTTTAAGGCTGGTCTCTTTCCTCTCTTTTCTTCCTGTCTTCTTTCTCCTTTCCTCCTCCTAATGCAGTCAGATCATTCTCCTTCCCTGACCTTGTGTTTTGCTGAATCTTTCAATAGTCCCCTCACAGAGCTCATGACTACCCTCAACAGGCTCCCTACCTTGAATAAAAACACATGTGAGCGTGGGGGTGTGGGAAGTGTGGATTTTCTCAAGTCTAGCACCCTATCTGTTGGTCTCTGGTGATTTGTTGCATTCAGATATCCTATCATGCTCTCAGGGTATTCTTGAGAACATATGCCTTTGCCCTCCTAGCTTACTTCTTTCACCTCAGAGAAATTCTGGAATTGACAACAGTTGAAGACAGCAGACATCACAACAGAAATTGATAGTGCTGACAAGTTGTATGTTTGTTTTGGCTGTTGGGAAGAGGCAGTGCCTACCCACTTTTCACCTCTTGAGGCTTCTACCATTGCGTGACTAGTGAGGGGAAGAAAAAAGACAACTACATTCAGAAGAGGAAAACATGACACTGAGAGAAAACAATACTATTTCTTGAGCAGTCCTGTGTTTTCTCTTGGTGAGGGGGTATGTGGGTTGAAGAGAGGAAGGTAAATCTTAGTTCATTTGCTTCTCATATTTTTTCTCCTTACCCTCAGGTGTTTTTGGCCTCCATCCTTCAGTTAAAGTACAGCAGAATACTCAAGACTATTCCATTGCACTGTCAATTACCCAACTTCCTTTCTCTGCCACGCTGCCTTGCTGATGCCTGTACTTTTGTCACCTGCCCTAAGTAGCACTCTCTATACCTTCATCATATTTCTTCCCTAGTCACTAAAAATATCTTACCTTTGCTTCTGACATCACAGCTAGTGGATGATTTAAATGAATGTCATTTTTACACCTTAAAAACTTTGTGTGTCCTCTTTAGCATACCTGACAGGGGCAAGCACACATGCAAAATCTTCTGGGATATAAAAGTACATCAGTAATGTGAAGAGGCAATAGGAGTTCTAAAGGAATACATGGGGAAACAGTACCATAAAGGGGTGAACATGAGCAGAGAGCAGGAAAAAAGGATATTTACAGATATTTCCATATTTATAGAAATGCAGAACTCAGGAACAAGACATTGAGATGGGAGAACAGGAGAAATGACAGGAGTGGGGGGAAAAAGGAAAGGAAAAGACTTGGAGAGTAGAAAGCTGTAGCTAATTTATTTTTGTTTGTGTCTTTCTGTTTCCATACCACCTTCTTTCTTTGAATGTGAGTAAGATGTGGGTGGCCCTTCAGTGTGTGCCTTTCAGACTTTTTGGCTGTCCTACCAGGTCTCCCCTGACCACATGTAAACCCTGTATAGCATAATCAAGATGTACTTATGTTTATGATGTAGTTGTAGTTGTACCAGAATTGCCTTAGTATTCTGGGGAAAGAAAAGCATCCCTAACAGAACAGAACTCTTAGAACAGGAATATGTAAGATTTGCCTGTGTGCGCCAAAGGTCCTGTCGTCTGCTATGGAAAATGAGGGGGAAAGAATGTACTGCATTTACTAAAAAGCTTGGAACATTTTATTTTAAAAATTCAGATTTGGTTCAATTTGATATCTGGAAGATATTCTGGCCATTTTTGTTGGCCTGTTCCTTTTCATGGGCTTTATCCTTGACCATTGAAATCAATGGAAGTTTGACCATTAACTTTAGTAGAAACTGGGTCAGGCCTCAGACTTGCCATGTTTCTTTCTGTCACTATCATCAGCTTACGCCAGATCTAGGGTACAGTCAGACAGCTATCATTATAAGTGCTTTTGGACATCACACATTAGCCAAATGCCAGATGAGGAAGAATGGGTTATGATTGAGTCTTGGTATCTAGATCACGTACAAAATAGTATTACCAACATTTTTCTACCTGCTCTTGGAAAGGCAGTGTTGGTTTAATTTCAGAGGTATTTGGGAAAAGTCAAACCTCTGTTTTTTAAAAATAAAAAAGTTTTCTATTTAATTATTGAAAGAATGGAATAGTTATTTTTAATGTCTTAGACTTATTCCTGGAATGCAGTGCAACTTAAATGCATGTTTTTACAACACTACTTTGTTGAAAGATGGGGTTATAGGAGAGATGGAGGAAGGAACATTCTGCATATATTCTGTTTATTACATGGGAAGGGAGGCAGAGCTCTTTGGATACAAGAAAATATAAAAGACCTGTATTTGAGGAAGTTTGTAAATGAAATTTACTAAGAACCTGAAAATACTGGGTAGAATTCACTGACCAGATTCTGCCAGTGAACTAAGGTTGTGTGTCTTTCCTTCTTTCTCTGGCAGAAAGCGCATGAAAAGCAGGGACAAAGTGATGTGATCTACCTGCAATTCCTGCTCTGCTGAAGGTCCTGTCTTGGGTATAGGAAGAGTGCGGCTGTGTGGTGAATCAGTGCATCTCTCAAGCAGCCACTGCTGACGGGGCACCTGTGGAGCCCCATATGATTTTGAAGGTTGCCCTTCTCAGGTGGAATCCCCAAAGGGAAGATGCTGCTTGTCATCCGAGGCACCTGAATTCCCCCTGGAGCAGAACTGCCATATTTGTAATGGAGATGTGATTTGCAACACTGTCTGCAAGTGAGAATTGGGCCTCCAGTCTCAAAGTAAATGGGATCACACCATCTTAGCTTCTAGATAAAATTACTTAAGCTGTTTATTCAACAAAGTCTAGGGGTTAGGAGATGCTTATGGATAAGTACAACAGGCTCTCTCCTCTGGCATTTTGGGTTTAAGTTGCTAGTGAAAATGTAAAGGGTCTCAGTTGAGACCATATTTAAGAGCATAATAAAATCTCCACACAGTTTGTCACAATCTTTGCTCAAGCAAGAGCAAGATTGGGAGTTCAAGGGAAGTACTAGTTCCAGATTTTGAGGTTCTTTGGAAGAGCTATATTGGGGGGCTTGCACAGTGCCTGCTTACACAAGACAGTGATGTTGGTCCTTTACTTTCATGAGCCTTAAGTTTACTTGGAAATTAATAAAATCTGTAAATTCTAAGCAGGCTGTTTAAATATATTGCTTGAAACATAATATGCATTTTTAGCATAGATGATGGTAAATTCCCAATAAGTTGTCAGTGTTTTTAAGATATGTGAAATTCTCTAATTGGTATTCATTCAGGTAATTCCAGTGGCAATAACTCCTGCATTCTGAAAGGTTGTGAAAGGCATTTCACACTATTTCTGTCTTTATCTGGAATATCTTGTTTACTTTCATACTGTATATTACATATACTTTTTCTGTTTGTTTCTTAGAAAAATATCCTTTTGGAATTATGCTTTTCCTGCTTGTAAGCTAACCAGAAAGGGATATAACATTGAAAAATCTACAAAAATGCTAGGGACAGGAAACAGTAGAGTCAGGTGTATAGCAATGTGACTTTATTTCTTGCTGCATCCCTTATCTATCAGTACTTCCTAGAGGTAGCTGCAATGTTAGGACTTATTTTGGGGATGTCTTCTGCAACATTATGCAGGAAGAAGGGGTCATATAATGAACTTGAAATGGACATATAATAAGCTATTTCGGATCAAGTTACACAAAATCATTCCTTGTGAACACAAGTATCTTGGCATTATCACCAGACACATGTCCATTTCATATCGCGGAGGAATGTGCAAGTTCAAAGAGGCAGAAAAGCATGATAAGGGGACCTGGCATGAACAACTGAATTCCACTGATGCATGAACACCAACACACAGACACACAAATATACTTATGCAAAAAGAAAATAGCTCTTTGGCAGATCTGATTCACACTTAAGTGGCTAATTGCTCAAACTGACACTGACCTTGGCAGCATTACAAAGATAACATGTTTTTTAAAGGATGGATTATTCTTGAACAATTTCTCCAATATATTAAGCATGGACATGTTTTTCTTCAACCGTAGGCATACCGGTCCAGTTCTTTTTTATTCCACACACATTCCTGGCCAGTACAACGAGAAATCCACTTTCCATATATGTTAAAAGTGCTCTCTGTTCTCCTTCTATGAAGAACAACAGGCAGGGTAGGGTATTGACATAGGTCTGACTAGTTACACACCTGTTTCTGTTTTTGTAGGATTGCCTTTGGAAGCTCCTGTGCTGTAGATCAGCTCATGATCAGTGACTTTCTGCCATGACTGTTCCATTTCCTGGGGATTTAAATGGAAAATTTAGGATGCTCCCCTTTTCTTATCATCTTAAGCGTATAGTAGCATGACTAGAAGAGGATAGGTTAAGGAACCAGCTTTAAGGAAGTTATAGTTCAGGAGACTGGATGTCTCAGGGGATTAGTCATTGCATACAGATCCTGTCACCTTTAGGCTGCCTGTTCAAACCCAGCTCAACTTGATTCTGACCAAAAGTTATTATCATCTGTAAACAGTTTGTTGTCCTTATCCCGATAAGTAGTACAAAACGATCACCACAACTGGCACTACTCTTTGTAGTCACAATGGGGAAAATTTAGGATTGAAAGGGTATGGAGAGTGAACTTTACTTAAAAAAAGTAAATAAAAGCACACAGGGGATGGTAGTGGAATACTGGGAATTACAGACCGGTGAGCCTAAGTTAAATACCAGGTAAATTGAAATTTATAATTTAAAAATAGAACTATAAAACACATAGATGTTCATGATATAATAGGCAAAGCCAGCGTGACTTCCGCAAAGAAAATGTCTCTATTATAAATATGTAACTGTTATAAACAAAATAATGGACTTAGGAGAATCAGTGAACATAACTTGTTTGGACAAAGTCCAAACTTTGACAAAGTCCCTTTCAGGATGCTGGTAAAGAAACCAAACGGTTTTAGATGAAGAGGTAAAGTTCTGCTATGGATTAGAAACTGGTAAGAGAGAGAAAATAATGTTTAACATAGCAAAAGATTAACTGTGAGGTGTCCCCAAACCTGTATTACTCCCTTTGCTTTTATTATCCATGAGCAAAGTTTTTGCTCAGTTTTTTCTTTTTAAATAAACTGTCAGCAGTAGAATGAGATCAGTATGCTGATGCCATTGATCATTATGCCGAAGCAATTCACCTATATTACACTATGGAAACAGCGTCATAATGTCCACTGCACACTGATCTAGCTGTATCTTTGCTGATAAATAAGGTACAAAGTGGACCATCCATATTAAGCTTTTGACAGTTACTTTACTCCTTACAGTCAAAAGAAGGGAATTCCTTTTGCCTATATTACCAATTTTCTCTTGGTTACATACCCAGTGCAGATGCCAAGATGCAAATGTGTATTTTGGAGGCTCTTTTAGATGAGCAGATTATAAAGAAGATATTCATCTGAGTGCACAGGGAAATTGTCTAAAAAATGAAAGTATTTGTGAAATAGTGATGACAAAATCCCTTTTTTTTTTTTTTTTTTACTAGAATGTTGAATCTATTTTGTTTAAATTCCTTTCCTATTAGGGGGAAAATGCAAAATAGAACATTGATATTGGGAATAAAGTGTTATGTAATGGATTGCGTTTGTGTGTTGTGTTTACAAGAAGAGATTCTACTAAACTGTGTATTGTTTAGGGCCAATCCTTGACAAGTGGCAAAAAAAAAAAAATATTTGAAGTCAGTGGGAGCAGGATCGTCTTTTTTACAGTAGTTTGTGGATACAAAACATAATTAATATTAACAGACCAAGTAGGTAGCCAACAAAAGAGGCAGTCAGAATCATATGAAAGAAACAAAAATTGTCTGAAGGTCACCTTACATGCAAATGGTTTTCATCTAAACGTAATTAAGATAAGCATATACACAGGGTAATTTTAGTGTTCAAGTTAATAGGGCTTCTAATCTTGCTGCATTTTTATCCTCATTTTAAAAAAGTCACCTGGGCTTATTTAAAAAAAGAGTGGATATGAAGCTTCAAAATAACTAACTCATCTAGTTGTCCTTCACTTGTTTGTGAAATAAAAAAACAAACAAACATTTTGTAGCCCTATCCTGCAGGGTGCTATGTGCCCTCAATTTCTATTGAAGGGAGCTCAGCAACCTGTAGAAGGTACTCAGCATCTCTCAGGATTGAGCCCTTTGCTGAGATAGTTTTTCTATCTCTTAAACTATATTTTAGACCATATTAAATTAATGCTTGTAAAGAAGAGTGCATGTAAGGACATTTCCAGAAATTTGTTTCTGTAATCAAAGTAAAGTTATTTTGTTTTGTACAGCTGTAAAATAATGTCCATGCTCAGCAACATTTTTAAGGTTCCTACTCTCTTGCCCCTTAAGTTAGGGCCTGATTCTGCAAGATGCTCAGTGTTCGCAACTCTGTTTGTCTTTCATGGGTGTTGAGGGCAATCCATACCACCTTAGAGGTGCTTAGCCCTTTCTGGATCATTACCCTCAATACCAATATTTTGAACACTGCAATCATGGGAAATTTGAAAATTGAGTTCAACAAAAGGGAGCGCACTGTTTCTGCTTGGGTTCAGGTGGGTGGGGAAGAAATGGGTATAATAAGTAATTTATACAAAAAAAGTTGCATTTTTTGGTGGAATTTCTAAATGAAACTTAATCAAGTTTAATGGGTTATAACATTGCATGAATTTGTCAAAACTGATCAGCTGGATTGCTACACAATGAATAGTGAAAATGTTCTGTTTTTAAGGCTTATAACAGCCTACAGGCACTCAGAACTCAAAATGTTATTTGATGATATCAGAATGCTAATGAAATTATTGTTAATAGCACATATATTAATCTTAATGATACATGTAAATATGAACAAATGTAAAGCTGTGTTAACACCAACAAAATTATTTTCCCGGTGAAAGGAAACCTTGGGTTAAACTCCAGTAATCAAGTATAAAACACTTTGTTATAAATATCTCAAAATAAGAAAGTTCCTGATAGAGATTGAAAATATTAATTATGAATATGGTATCTCAAGATTTGTTGTTTGTTTTTTTGTTAGGGTAAGATTTTTAAAAATACGAATGAATTTATTTGTTTTAAAATAGCAGGAAAGAGACGGACACGGACTTTCATATGTATGTTTGAGTAAAAAGAAGTAAATAAAAATTTGTCTTGGTTATCATGGTTTTAATACATTCCTGTTTAATAAGTATTCTTTTTTTTAGTGTTTTTAATTTATTTCCGTTGTGGATTCATGTGGACAGTAACTTGAATTTAACTAATTTGTGATTTTTTTTTTCTTTTATGCTTACCACTGTTTAGGTTAATAAAATAAACAAACAACCCCCACTCCCGTAAAATAAAAGTTGTAAATGTTAGTCTTAAATATGTTTGTTAATGAGGTTTAAAACATTGCTTTTATGTTGCTGGTGGTGGTGTTTCTTTGTTTGGGGTTTTTTGTTTGGTTGGTTTTTTTTAGTAATAGCAGGATATTTTCTAGTAAGGCAGGGGATTTGTATCTAGAGAGTGCAGAAATTTGTAATTCCATAGTTGCAGTCATAAACAGAACATTAGATTTTTATAGTAACATCTACCATTAAAAAACATTTCATTTTGCCAGTGTGATATGAGCTTTACATTGCAGTGAAAGAGAAAGAAAGAGAACATTATTATATGTGAGAATTTCATGGCATGTTACCTGTTGAGGGCCCTGTAGAGTCAAAAGTATAGTACAGTGACTTCTTGACAAAGTGACAGACAGTAGCAGCCTTAGTGTCACTCTGTATTATCACCTCCTGCTAGCTGGAAGCACTCCCTGAAGCCGGTCTAGGTTGCATAGTCCTAGATGAGGTCTTCATGGGTGCTGACCATAAAAAGTTCATCAAAGTAATGAGGCGAGGCGAGAGCTTGGCGCTCATGGGCAGAGCTCAGCACCAAGGAGTGTGAACTGGCTCCAGCTGTGACAATAAAACAGCAGGTGGCTGCTGTCATTAGGGGTGGCAGATGAGGCAGGGGACTAACATTCAGCCCACAAAACTCTCATTTGTTAGCCATCGCCACTGTACCATGCAAAATAGCTTCCATCTCAGTCAATTTTACTTTGCAAAATATTACACACTCGCCATAAGAAAATTAGAGCCTTGGGTTTACAGGTTCCTTTGATCTTATTATCACAGAACTGTGCACTGTCAGGTTAACTGGCAAACTGGGCTCTTTTTTCCCCCATGAAGAGCAATTTGAAGGTTTTTATAATAATTTTATAATATAGCATTTTCACCCAGCCATTTGTTTCCTGCTTAGTATTTTGGACTCTTTTCTTTGTAACTGTTATAAAATCAACTCCCCTCCTCCATGCATTCTGTATCTGCTATTGCTGCTTACAGAATCAACTTCTAGTCCACGCTATAAAATCACATGGTTAACAAACTACTTTCTACCTCTGAGTTCTTAGTATCAGCAGTACATAAAAATGTAGACATTTTATCCAATTAGTCATGGTTGTTGGTGTCTTTGCTAATCTCAGGAATGAAGCTAATTGTGAAAATTCTGATTTTTTTATTTTATTTTAGTTTTGTTCTCTACATTGAAGGAGGAAGTTATTGTGGATTATTGTTCTAATTCTTGGAGGGAGTGACTTAAAGTATTTCAAACCTGAGACCTATCTACATTGATAACTATATGGAACTGTGAGTTCAGATTCTCACAGGGTATGTCTACACTATGAAATTAGGTCGAATTTATAGAAGTCAGTTTTTTAGAAATCGTTTTTATATAGTCGATTGTGTGTGTCCCCACACAAAATGCTCTAAGTGCATTAAGTGCATTAACTCGGCGGAGTGCTTCCACAGTACCGAGGCTAGTGTCAACTTCTGGAGTGTTGCACTGTGGGTAGCTATCCCAGAGTTCCTGCAGTCTCCGCTGCCTATTGGAATTCTGGGTTGAGATCCCAGTGCCTGATGGGGCAAGAAACATTGTCGCGGGTGGTTCTGGGTACATGTCATCAGGCTCTCTCTCCCTACCTCCCTCTGTGAAAGCAACGGCAGACAATCGTTTCACGCCTTTTTTTCCTGAGTTACCTGTGCAGACGCCATACCATGGCAAGCATGGAGCCCGCTCAGCTCACTGTCACCGTATGTCTCCAGGGTGCTGGCAGACGCGGTACTGCATTGCTACACAGCAGCAGCAACCCATTGCCTTGTGGCAGCAGACGGTACAATAGGCCTGAAAACCATGCTCAGCATGTCAGAGGTGCCCCTGGCCACCTCGGTATGGTCGGTCAGGAGCACCTGGGCAGATATGGGTGGAGGGACTAAATTAGGAGTGACTCGACCAGGTCATTCTCTTTAGTTCTGCAGGCAGTACTATTGTACCATCTTACGGTGAGCAAGCAGGAGATGTGGATGGCTTACAGTCCTTCTGCACCGTCTGCTGCCAGCCAAAGATGTAAAAGATAGATGGAGTGGATCAAAACAAGAAATAGACCAGATTTGTTTTGTATTCATTTGCTCCCCCGTCCCTCCCTCCCTCCATGAAGTCCTGCCTGAAATACCAGAGGGAGGGATAGCTTAGTGGGTTGAGCATTGGCCTACTAAACCCAGGGTTTTGAGTTCAATCCTTGAGGGGGCCATTCTGTGTGACAGTTGTTTTTGTTTCTCCTTGATGTAAAGCCACCCCCTTTGTTGATTTTAATTCGCTGTAAGCCAACCCTGTAAGCCATGTTGTCAGTCGCCCCTCCCTCCATCAGAGCAACGGCAGACAGTCATTCCGTGCCTTTTTTTCTGTGCAGACGCCATACCACAGCGAGCATGGAGCCCGCTCAGATGACTTGGGCAATTAGGAGCACATTAAACACCACGTGCATTATCCAGCAGTATATGCAGCACCAGAACCTGGCAAAGCGAAAACCGGGCAAGTAGGCGATGTCAGCGCGGTGACGAGAATGATGAGGACATGGACACAGACTTCTCTCAAAGCATGGGCCCTGGCAATGGAGGCATCATGGTGCTAATGGGGCAGGTTCATGCCATGGAATGCCGATTCTGGGCCTGGGAAACAAGCACAGACTGGTGGGACCGCATAGTGTTGCAGGTCTGGGACAATTCCCAGTGGCTGCGAAACTTTCGCATGCGTAAGGGCACTTTCATGGAACTTTGTGACTTGCTTTCCCCTGCTCTGAAGTGCATGAATACCAAGATGAGAGCAGCCCTCACAGTTGAAAAGCGAGTGGCAATAGCCCTGTGAAAGCTTGCAACGCCAGACAACTACCGGTCAGTTGGGAATCAATTTGGAGTGGGCAAATTTACTGTGGGGGCTGCTGTGATGCAAGTAGCCCACGCAATCAAAGATCTGCTGATATCAAGGGTAGTGACCCTGGAAAATATGCAGGTCATAGTGGATGGCTTTGCTGCAGTGGGATTCCCTAACTGTGGTGGGGCCATAGACGGAACCCATATCCCTATATTGGCACCGGAGCACCAAGCCAGTGAGTACATAAACTGCAAGGGGTACTTTTCAATAGTGCTGCAAGCACTGGTGGAACACATGGGACGTTTCACCAACATCAACGTGGGATGGCCGGGAAAGGTACATGACGCTCGCATCTTCAGGAATTCTGGTCTGTTTCAAAAGCTGCAGGAAGGGACTTTATTCCCACACCAGAAAATAACTGTTGAGGATGTTGAAATGCCCATAGTTATCCTTGGGGACCCAGCCTACCCCTTAATGCCATGGCTCATGAAGCCGTACACAGGCATCCTGGACAGTAGTCAGGAGCTGTTCAACTACAGGCTGAATAAGTGCAGAATGGTGGTAGAATGTGCATTTGGACGTTTAAAAGCGCGCTGGTGCAGTTTACTGACTCGGTTAGACTTCAGCGAAACCAGTATTCCCACTGTTATTACCGCTTGCTATGCGCTCCACAATCTCTGTGAGAGTAAGGGGGAGACATTTATGGCAGGGTGGGAGGTTGAGACAAATCACCTGGCCACTGATTACGTGTAGCCAGACACCAGGGCGGTTAGATGAGTACAGGAGGGCGCGGTGTGCATCAGAGAAGCTTTGAAAACCAGTTTCATGACTGGCCAGGCTACGGTGTGAAAGTTCTGTTTGTTTCTCCTTGATGAAACCCCTCACCCCTTGGTTCACTCTACTTCCCTGTAAGCTAACCACCCGCCCCTCCTCCCTTCAATCACCGCTTGCAGAGGCAATAAAGTCATTGTTGCTTCACATTCATGCATTCTTTATTAATTCATCACACAAATAGGGGGATAACTACCAAGGTAGCCCAGGAGGGGTGGTGGAGGAGGGAAGGACAAGGCCACACAGCACTTTAAAAGTTTAAAACTTTAAAACTTATTGAATGACAGCCTTCTGTTGCTTGGGCAATCCTCTGGGGTGGAGTGGTGGGTGGCCGGAGGCCCCCCCACCACGTTCTTGGGCGTCTGGGTGAGGAGGCTATGGAATTTGGGGAGTAGGGCGGTTGGTTACACAGGGGCTGTAGCGGCGATCTGTGCTCCAGCTGCCTTTCCTGCAGCTCAACCATACGCTGGAGTGTATTAGTTTGATCCTCTAGCAGCCTTAGCATTGAATCCTGCCTCCTCCCATCATGCTGCCCCCACCTTTCAGCTTCAGCCCTCTCTTCAGCCCACCACTTACTTTCTTCAGCCCGCCACCTCTCCTCCCGATCATTTTGTGCTTTCCTGCACTCTGACGTCTGCCTCCACATATTCATCTGTGCTCTGTCAGTGTGGGAGGACAGCATGAGCTCAGAGAACATTTCATCACGAGTGCGTTTTTTTCGCCTTCTAATCTTTGCTAGCCTCTGGGAAGGAGAAGATCCTGTGATCCTTGAAACACATGCAGTGGGTGGAGAAAAAAAAAGGGACAGTGGTATTTAAAAAGACACATTTTATAGAACAATGGGTACACTCTTTCATGGGAAACCTTGCTGTTAACATTACATACACAGCACATGCGCTTTCGTTCCAAGGTCGCATTTTGCCTCCCCCCACCATGTGGCTAACCCCTCCCCCCTCCCCGTGGCTAACAGCGGGGAACATTTCTGTTCAGCCACAGGCAAACAGCCCAGCAGGAACAGGCACCTCTGAATGTCCCCTTAAGAAAAGCACCCTATTTCAACCAGGTGACCATGAATGATATCACTCTCCTGAGGATAACATAGAGAGATAAAGAACGGATGTTGTTTGAATGGCAGCAAACATACACTGCAATGTTTTGTTCTGCAATGATTCCCGACTATGTGCTATTGGCCTGGTGTGGTAAAGTGTCCTACTATGGTGGACGGAATAATGCTGCCCTCCCCTGAAACCTTTTGCAAAGGCTTTGGGAGTACATCCAGGAGAGCCGCAAATGTCAGGGCAAATTAATCATTAAACATGCTTGCTTTTAAACCATGGATAGTATTTTAAAAGGTACATTCACCAGAGGTCCCTTCTCCGCCTGGCGGGTCCGGGAGGCAGCCTTGGGTGGGTTCGGGGGGTACTGGCTCCAGGTCCAGGGTGAGAAACAGTTCCTGGCTGTCAGGAAAACCGGTTTCTCCGCTTGCTTGCTGTGAGCTATCTACAACTTCATCATCATCATCTTTCTCATCCCGAAAACCTGCTTCTGTGTTGCCTCCATCTCCATTGAAGGAGTTAAACAACATGGCTGGGGTTGTGGTGGCTGAACCCCCTAAAATGGCATGCAGCTCATCATAGAAGCAGCCTGTTTGGGGCTCTGACCCGGAGCGGCCGTTTACCCCTCTGGTTTTCTGGTAGGCTTGCCTCAGGTCCTTAAGTTTCACGTGGCACTGCTTCGGGTCCCTGTTATGGCCTCTGTCCTTCATGCCCTGGGAGATTATGACAAATGTTTTGGCATTTCGAAAACTGGAACGGAGTTCTGACAGCACGGATTCCTCTCCCCATACAGCAATTAGATCCCTTACCTCCCGTTTGGTCCATGCTGGAGCTCTTTTGCGATTCTGGGACTCCATCATGGTCACCTCTGCTGATGAGCTCTGCACTCACCTGCAGCTTGCCACGCTGGCCAAACAGGAAATTGAAATTCAAAAGTTCGCGGGCATCTGAGTTGAGAGTGCTGTCCAGAACGGTCACAATGGAGCACTCTGGGATAGCTCCCGGAAGCCAATACTGTCTAATTGTGTCCACAGTACCCCAAATTCGACCCAGCAAGGCTGATTTCAGCACTAATCCCCTTGTCGGAGGTGGAGTAAGGAAATCGATTTTAAGAGCCCTTTAAGTCGAAAAAAAGGGCTTCGTCGTGTGGACGGGTGCTGGGTTAAATAGATTTAACGCTGCTAAATTCGACCTCAACTCCTAGTGTAGACCAGGGCACAGGGACAACTTGGTCCTTCATTTCTCATTGATTTCAGTGGATACGTGATGTTCCATACAATTTACTATGTATGCATCTTTCACATGCGACCATAAAATGGAGGTATTTTTGCTCACCACAGTAAGGGCCACATTATCTAAAAAGGGGTTCACCTGCATATACAAAATTGAGCAAACAATAACATGCTTACATTTGCATGGTACACTACCTTGATTGTGAATGCCTATCAGGTATTGTGAGTACAAGTGAATGTAAATGAACAATTTACAAATATCTCAATAGTAAGTGAATTTTCACTAGGTGTGTGTTCAAACACAATTAGTTTGCCTTTAAAAAATTTAACCCTTAGCATCACATGGAACTTTCATGACACTTTGGGTTTACTTCTTGGCTTCTTAGACCAGAATTCCCATTTCACCCATTATAGTGATAGTGGTGCTCTACACGCCTGAAATAAGTGCATTTCAGTCGTGCTCTTTTTGAATTGTTTGTAAAACACTTTTGTATACTTAAAACGCAATGCACTGAATAAAATATAAATTATTGTAATTATTTGATCAAAATCTTGGAATTCCCTAGAAATGTCAGCATTGCAGTGCAGGAGGAGAAAAATATTTCTTTTAAAAGGACAATGTCTATATAACTTAGCTCAGAGAAAGCTGAAGGACAGGAAACTGCATTGGAGTGGGAAAGAGAAATTATTAGAAGTAGAAGAAGGGGCAGCGGCAGTGATTGCACCTGTTGTCAGCAGCGAAGATATAACAGGCTGTTTTCTTCAGTGCCTCCCATTTCTACATATTAAAATTTAATTTGCTCTATTTTAACTTGCTGAAGACAAAACCATACTCTTTAAGTGTATGATAAAAACTTAAACTGGGCACACTGTATCTGGTAATATATGGGAATGGAAATGGCACCACTGATTAAGAAAGATCAGTCCACTGGTCAAGTACCTGGCTGCCCATGTTCCTGCTTCCGGGGAGCCTTCCGAGGTGAGTGCTGCCTGGATCCAGCACCCCAGAAACCCTTCCCTGCCCCGAGCCCCCACCCGCACCCAAACTCCCTCCCTCTTAGTTAACCAGAATTTTTGACTTACTGGCACCCCCCATTCTCCCAGTGTGCCAGATGATAAAGCTTTTACTGTAATTACCCTTCCTGTTAATTCTTTAATAGACATCTTCACCTACACTTGTCTATCTGGATCTTAAGCTAGCTGTTTCTCACAAAGGAACCTCTTACCCAGGCACTGGGATGGCACAGAAACTATAGAGATGGTTGTGGATGTGAGCACCTGTTAAAGATGGGTTTGGAAGGATGATTCTGATGAAGAGCAAAGTGTGACGCAGTATGAAACCCAGTTGAAAAGCACTATGTGAAGTGGCATAAAGCCTCTCTGCTGATTTTTCTCCTTCATCAATTTTTTACAGTTTGTGAGGAACAGGAAATTCTGGGATTCTCTTGACCTAGTGCCTTGGGCTAATGTTCTGTATTAGCAGAAAAAAATATTTTTCATGTGATTGGAAGGAGAGCAAGCGTCCCAATATGAAACTGCCAGATTAAAGGCACCGTCTGTTTAGCTATTGAATTCTGGTTTGGGGAAAGAGTGCTCATTTCTGAAGATAGAGACTGAGACTCAGACTCAGAGCATTACTAGTGAGATAAGTGAGACGACGACATCAGTCATGCGTTTTGGGTGAAATCCTGACCCTTGGCAGTTTCACCACTGACCTCAAAGGGGCCAGGATTTCACCCAAAATGTATGACTAATTTTGTCCCGTCACCCGTCTCACTAGTAATGCCATTCTGTCTCAGTGGGTGAAGAAGAGAGGTAGGTGAATAACGTCATTCTATCACATCCCTTTTAGGTAGTAGGTCATACTGTAGAATAGAGATGGGAATGTAGAGGATGGAAGTGAATGAAAATAAACCTCTAATAAAGGTTCACGGTAAAGCTTTGGGTCACAATGCCTCGGCTGATGTCTTTTGTTGCCAACTACATTTCCCCCTTTGTTGCTGTCAACAGGGGGAACAAGATCACAGTTGTATGGGCTTGGAAATGTTGGGGGAGGGAGGGAGTGTGTTGGGAGACAGGGAATCTTCTGGGCTGTGAAATCTGTAGGCCAACTCTTTGTTCATGTTGCAAACACCTGAAAATCTTGGTTTATTTTGAGAGCACTGAGAGACCCTTAGTGAGCATGACAAACAAACATCATGTTCTCAGGTATTGTCAGTTTTTTGTACGTTGATGATAATCTGTTCTTGATACAAGGCACTCTGTGAAACTAAGCCTAAGGTTGCATTTCACAATTTATGAAAACAGGTTCTGTGTTGTGGTAGACTGGGAGGGTGATAGCACTGATACAAAATGCATTGCTTTTTTAGTTCTTTGTGCAGCTGTTAGATTACCAAACACCTGTTAGAGGTGACAGTATACAGATGTTTGACAGCCAGGGAAAAATAATAGAACATGTGATTCTTTTAGCTTAGAAGTAATTTGGTAAGGTGTGTTTTGAAGTGTAATTACATAGCTGTGCTGCCTACCGTTATCACTTAACATTCATTAAATCCTCTGAATATAGAAACAAACATATCTTGTAATGGTGCTAATTTTGTCATATGTTTGCAAAGTGGATTCTTGACAGACTGAACACCTTTTGACTTCAAAATTTTTGCCACTGTTCAGCTCTTTTAAATATGCTCACTAAGCAAGCAAGGTAAGTGGGGAGATGTTTATTTTTTTTTAAACTAAAATAAGCAGGTGAGTAATGTGCTGTAAATAGGGTCCTGCTTATTAAAATTGAACTTACAAGCACAGCCCAACTTTTTATATGTATTCTATTCATAATAGAACCATGGATGTTGTTGTTGGTCTTTAGATGTTCTACATGTCAAGTCACCTCTGCTGAAATTTTCAACTTTAAGAACAAAAATAAGATAAAATAATGAATTACATTTTTATTTTGTATTGCAAGAAATGCCAACTGAGTTCAACATTTTCTTCAAGTGGATTGTTGTTTTTAGTAATGATGCATGAACACCTTCAGTTTCATTGCCAAACATAGGTGTTTGGGGAAAATTAAAAGGCACATGTTCCCTAAAATTGATTGCATTGTGTTTGTTTTTTGTCTGACCTGTTTCACTGGTCATTAATTTTTAGTTAACCTGTTCATTAGATAATATTTTCCTGTGAATAATATTAGAGTTCTCCTAATTCCAGTGAAATTCTAAGGAAAAAATAAAACCTTGAAACTCTGTTTCATTCATTTTAGAAATGCTACAGCAAAGAAAGATCCACTTTTTTATTTTAAAGTAAATTCTATTGTAAATCTCATTAAACTGGCAAATGTTTGCCTTGGTTTCAACAATAGATTGTACTCTGTTGTGTCCTGAAATAGCAGACACAACCGTCGGATGGTGCTTATCATGATGCCATATGTGCATTCCAAAGTTTACTGTGGTTGTTTTTACAAGGCCCAAAGTATGTTTCGTATGCATGACATTTTGCTTTGTTATTGATCAAAATCTGCATTTGCATACTAGTCTCCAATAGTGTTTTATTGTACAACCTCTTCTAGATACTGTGGGACACGTCATATCATTTTCAAAAGTGTCTAAGGGGCTTAGATGCTAAGCCCAATTTCAAAAGGGACGTGTGTTCTGCTATTCAAGCAGCTTTCTACCTCCTTTTAGGAGGTACAGCTTCCTCAGTACTGGTCTCTATGTACCAGGAACAATGGAGCACTGTCCCAGTTAGTTAGCCATCTTTACCTTGTATCCAACTATAGAAGCTCCCGCTCATTCCGTGTAGCTCTCTTCTTTCATAGTGGTATAACTATTCGGATTTGGATTCTGTATCACCAGTTGCTGAATGGGCAAACCAGTCAGGGAATTCTTACTCACAGACCAGCTGTTGCACAACAATTGAGATATGTTTGTTTTCCACTCTCCTTTTCTCTGCCTAAGATTCTTATACCAGAAGAGGTGGAAGGAGACAATCCTGCCTATCACCACCACTTTATGGCCATGCAACTAATAATTCTTTTACATCTTGAGCAACACAGATTGGTGATAGAAGGACAGCAATTGAAACATGATGAGAGACACAGGAATATGCAGGAACAACAGAGCTGATTGATAGTGTGCAACTCATCCATAATGATCTGTCTGGTACAGACAGTAAATTATTCTGTAGATTGATGTAGCTCATTGAACAGCACATTGACAATCCCGTGTCCATAATTATGTTCAAACGGGGTCAGGATCAGTGACATAGGTATACCCAGGACATGCGATGTACAGAGACATATTCCTCCAATGTTGCCATATTCCAAGAATTTTCCTTTTCAACTTGTTCCCCATGTGAACCCAGCTTCATTCAAGGAACCTTTACAAAGAAAACAGAAAAAATAGGAGGGGAGATTTCTAGAAGATAAGGTTGTAGTTTGCTCAGCTAATTATTATGTTTCCATTCAAAATCTGTTTCCTAAAATTCTGCTTTTTTGGACTTAATTCAAGAATAATAATAAGTCTCCTTTGAAGGAATAGCTCTATTGTAGAGTTGTAAGGGCCTGTACTCCCATTCACAAGACCGGGATCAATTTTCTGGTCTCTGTGCCAGAGTCAGCCCCAAGAGTGGGAGTGCTGCTGGGAGGTGAGGAGGGCGTGGGAGGGAGAAATGTGTATGTTTGTTAATTAATAGTATCCTCTCTGGCTAAATAAGGCACAGCATTGACAGCTTCCATACTGGTTTTTTTAAGGGGCATTGGGGGTAGGTGATCGTGCGGGTTTGATCTCTCAAGATATTTGGGTCTCCTGCCTCTCCCCCTGCCCCAAGGCTTGAGAACCTGAGCTCCAGGCCCAACTAAATGTCAAAGCAAAGTTTACACAGCTACTTATAGCATGCTAGTGCAAGCCCTGCTGGCATAAGTCTGTGGACCTAGGCTGGGAGGCTTGGTCCCGGATGCAATGTAGAGATACCCATAAGGGCTAGACTGTCCTGTTATAAACACCCAGCTGCTAGATGAGTCAGCAGAAAAGCCCTACTTTTCCATCTAAGGATCTAGAACCTGACATTCTGTCCCGGGAGGCCTGCAGCCTTTCAGATCAGTGGATATCTTCCACAACAAACTCAACCCTGTCAGATAGTTCACTTTTAAATTGAGTCCCATGTGTACAGTCCTGTAAGAGAGTTGTTGGCAATCCAGCCTGGTCCCTTCAAAGTCAGCAAACAGCCATGAAATTCCCAGGATTTTAGACTTGTGCTGCATGGAAAAAGACAGCTTATTTGTATAAAACCTTTGGCTCCTAATCAGTTTTACAAATTTCTGTACTGTGTTGTCTTAAATTGACCTGCTGAGTAGGCTATTCTGCCATAGAGGCAATATTTGTGACCTTTGGCAGCAATGTTCTGCATAGTTTAGTGAATTAAGATTCACCAAAATTAGATCTGTAAAATTTGAATGTGCAGTGATTTATATGTGCAAAACCCTGTTCTGGTGTACACAGCAGCTAATTTGAGGGTTTCAGAGTAGCAGCCGTGTTAGTCTGTATCCGCAAAAAGAACAGGAGTACTTGTGGCACCTTAGAGACTAACAAATTTCTATTTATAGAAACACGTTTTATTAAACAGAGTCAGATACTTGTGGGTTATGATCTTCCTTGTAAAACTTGAGTATTTGATTTGCATTTAGTAGTTATCACAGCAGCTAGTATGAAACCACTATGAAAGCTTTGGAACTGCTGCTATTGGGGTCAGGCCCTGGCCCCTTCCACCCAACATGAGACCATCTAACTGGTCTGCACATCCAGGTGTGGAGACGGCCAGGTGCCAGAGGATACCTTCTTAACAGACTCTTATGTCACAGCTCCATGCTCTCATGCAAGAGAACTCTATTTATTTATTAATTTATTTATTTATTTATTTATTTATTACATAAAGTCCTCCCCAACACCCTGGTAGTTTTTAACTTCCACACGTAAATCTGTAGTATCTTATTTTTGTAACATTATTAAACGTGAAATTAGCTTGGCTAGTAGGATTGCCACCCAGCTGGGTTTTTACCTGGAGAGTCCAGTTTTTGGCTTCTGTGCCATTTAGGGTTGTCAGGTGCCCAGTTTTTGACCAGAAAGTCCGGTCATGATGTACTGACTGGACACCAAAAGTCCGTTTACTGTGGGGCAAGGGGAGGCATCAGGTCATTAACCTGTGCCGGCCCCTGCTCAGCCAAGGCCGCCTCCTACCTGCATGCAGGCTCTTTGTCAGGCTGCGAACAGTGGGGGAGGGAACTTGGGGGCAAGAGGTGGAGCATGTGGGTGCCTTGTAGGAAGAGGCAGAAAAAGGAGCGGGGTCTGGGAAGAGGCAGCAAAGGGGGTTGGGCTTTGAGGGAAGAGGTGGAGCAGGGGTGGGGCCTTGGGATCCGGCTACCAGCAGTTAGAAAGGTGGCAACTCTGTTGTCTAACTATTGTATAAAAATCCCATCCACTTCTGGTCTTATCAAAACAAAAGCAATATTTCATTGATCATAAAAAGATAAGTAAAGTGGCAGTACATTTCCTAACTTTTTTACAATATATATAATACTTAATAAATCAAATTATGTCATTGATATAACTTTTTAAAATTTAACTTATACCTTAAGTAGAATAATAGATCACGACTCCTTTCCTGACACTTTAATACTTTCTATTTATGCATTAGTTGTAACTATCTAAGCTTTCATGTATAAATGATCTATGTCAATCTTTAATTCACTTCACTCCCTCGGTGTCACACAAGTCTTTTATTAAAGAGGGTTTTTAAAAAATATATAATATTTGTGTTAACTTGCAATGGAAATTATTTATGCCTGGTCTATAGTGCTATCACTCTAATGGTGCATAGCCCCTGTGAGATCATATGTGAAAGCCGCCACACTTGGTTGCATTCCATCTTAAATTCATTCCTTCTAATGAACTTTATTCATGGTAGGGGCAGCCTTAATCTTTTGCAAGGCTGGGGGGGAGGGGCATAGATCTGTGGAATGTTTTGCTACCAATTCCACGTGACTAGACAAATGCCACAGAAAGTGTTTTTGAGAGCACTGTGATTAGTCCCTTACTCTTAATTTCTTGCTTAGTCCATCAAATCATGCTCACTCTCGGACTGGTGAGCTTCCTATTCTTGAGTCCAGTGGTCCCTGCAGCTACTCTTTAAAGGAGTTGGTTCTGCTCAAGCAGCTGACTGGTAGGCCCAGGTACTATTAGCAGTATTGCCAAACCAAAGCATTCAAAAATCATGGGTCAGGCCCCCCCAGATCATGAGATTTTAAAAAGCAGTAAATCTGCATTCTTACTGGACTTCTGGTTTTTGAGACTGTTTCACATTTTCAAAAAAAAAAAAGAGGAGTACTTGTGGCACCTTAGCGACTAACCAATTTATTTGAGCATGAGCTTTCGTGAGCTACAGCTCACTTCATCGGTATGCATCCGATGAAGTGAGCTGTAGCTCACGAAAGCTCATGCTCAAATAAATTGGTTAGTCGCTAAGGTGCCACAAGTACTCCTTTTCTTTTTGCGAATACAGACTAACACGGCTGTTACTCTGAAACCTTTCACATTTTCAAGCATCTCTCTTCAACCATGAGGGCTAGAAATTCACTTTTTTTTTTTTAAGTGAAAGCTAAGGTTTTTCAGGTCATCACCTGGTTCCAGAAGCTGGGACTCTGAAAAAAATACCAAATATCACGACTATTAATAACATTGCAAGAGTTGGCAACATTGCAGGAGCCTGGGTGACGTTGCCTCCCATAACGGTGGACTTGGCCTAGGGTCTTCCCAAAAATCTGTAGCTGTTGTACTTCCGAAGCCCAGAGTCATCATCTTGACGTAGAGGCTGAGTTCTAGAAAAAAATAATGTTTTGCCTTAAGTAAGTGCTCTCTGTATTTATTATATTGTATAATAATTATTGTTCATCTATTTAATTTCTTTTAAAAATGGCAACATTATCATTTAAGGCCCGATCCTGCAAACTGTTGAACACTATCTGAGGTATGGTGAATGCCCTTAGCTCCCCCTGAAGCACTCAACATGTCTCAGGAAGCACTGAGCTTTTCAGTATCAGGCCCTTTAGCATTACATTTGAAGGGGAACCTGATTGCGGCTCCTGAAACATTTACAGTGGCAGTTTTCATCTTTGTTTTACCATTTTGTTTGTGCTATGGAAAAGCAGCAAAATGGTTACTCACACCTGGAGCATTGCAGATATTCAGCTGTTCACATGAGATCAGTTATTATACTGCATAAGGCCTTTTTTCCCTTCTTCCTTGCCTGTTTGATTTTCACATGCAGCTTTTTCTCTATTTCCATTACAAAAATGGGCAAAGTAGTACATTTTTGTTTTTCATTTGGAACCCTCAAGTGCCCAGATTCTGATGAAAAAGTTTCCTAGGAAATATTGCATAAGAGATTGAGATTTTTACATTCAGTATACTATAATGACACTTTGCCATGTAAATAACAAGCTGTGCTCCCCCCAACTTTGATTATTGTGTAGCTCTCACACATTAGTATCTTAGTTTTTATTTTTCTTCTAGAAAATTAAGAGAGACAATGGAGGTTTCCAATTAAAAATAAGAATAATATTAATTTAAAATGTGTTAGATATACTTACAGCAATGTCGAAATGACTCTGCTTTCTGCCAAAAACAACAGAAGTAAATTTGGAATTCATTGTACAGTTGGAACACAGAATTTTATGTCAGTACAGTTATTTTCCTTATGTACAGTAATTCTGGTGACATTTGCATAGTAATAATCAAGATAGTGTGATTGATTATTCAGGTTTCTAAAGATTGTGGTTAATCCCATATGAAAAAAAAATGAGTCCCTGGTATTTTTAATGTCGTCTTATAAAAATAATGAAGTCACTATCATTTTAAAAAGACAGAATTATATTCTTACACCCTGAAGGCTTCACAAAAACGAAATTCTCTGTAATAATGTGAAAGTGCCCAAAGTAGATCAGACATGGAGAAGATACATTAACATATTTGTAAAGGAAAAGTACTCTTTCTTGGCTTTTGTGGCTCGTATATGCCATAATGCTACAGTGTTTTACAGTCCTTGCGTTGTCCATTAGTGCAAACATGTCCAGATGAATTCAGCGTTTAATGTTAAAAATCTTATAACATGCCAGTTTGATTTGTAGCTCTTCATATCATAGAATGCTAATTAAAATCATATTTTTGCATATGTCATGCCTTTCATGTACATATGCAAATAGATTCTATTGCCTTTCAGCTATTAGTAATTAACTTTATGAAGGACAGCTGTAATACATAATTAACAAAAATGTTTGCAAACCCTTTTTTCACACTGAAAGTTACAGCAGTAAAATTTTTGCTTATCTAGAGAACCATTTTAGTTTGAAGTTTCAGTCTGATATCTGAATTGTTTGAAGCAGTCACATGATATCCTTGAATTGAAGGTAATGGTGTTATCACCGGAAGAACGTTACTCAGTAGGCTCCTATCTTTTTCATTACGTATGTCACCAGAATTAAATTACTGTAATTGAACTGCTTTGTGTTTGGTATAAGGCATAATGTCGGGTAATACATTTATTGTTGTTGTTGATGATGTCTTGGTGCCACTTAGGCAAAATTCCTGTGCACAATGTAATCACAAACATTATCTCCCTATAGCCACAAAAAGAAATCCTAGCACTACAAATGATATTATTTTTTCCCTATGTGTCTCTTTAAATAATTAATATGTTGAAGGTTGACCAAACACAAGTAATGATTAAAGGCCTGATCATGCAGCATTCTTACTGAAGTCAATGGGACTGCTCACGTAAAGAAGGATTTTAGGTTTTAAGGTTAAATAAATAGAAGGTTAGAGAATGTTATATAGGTAAAAAATAAATTTATTTTTCAGTATATTACAGAAAGTGTTTATAAACTGCAAAGGGAATCAGGAAAAAATTATTGTGTATGTTGACAAGTGATTTGTTTTTATAATTGTTTTTTTGTATATCTGTGTAAGAAAACCCCAGATTTGATGTAGATCTGTAAACTTATGTTGTTATGATATCGACTTTCAAATTTGAAAATAGGTTATGATATCTTGATCTAACAGAACTGATTAGATTTCCTCTTCAATAAAATATGCTTAAGTACGTGTTTAAAAAAAATAACCCCACCCATTTTTACAAATGTTTTGGTACAAGCCAATTGAAATTCATTTTTTTTCTTTTTTTTCTTTTTTTAGAGTGGCCTTTGTGATGAAGAAACACTTAAATACTCACTTATTGGGCAAACATGGAGTTGGTACACCAAAAGAAAGGTAAAGTACAATATTTTGCTAGTTTACACAAATGTGTTTACGTGTACTGCAAAAATCTTTTAAGATGTATTAACTACTCTGATTTGGATTCTATTAATATACTATATTTATGTAATATATAGGCATGATCCTGCGTTCCCAGCCCGCCCAAAATTCCAACTGGAGTTGTGTGCATAAAGAATATAGGCTTGGGGCTGGCTGGTCCTTTTTCAGTGAAGCACTTAAGCAGTGCTTAATTTTCACTGTGCTTAAATCTCACTGACATCAGTGGGAATTAAGACATACTTAAATGATTTGCTGACATGGGTCTTATCGAATGCTCACTGAAGTCAATGGAAAGATTCCCATAGATTCCAATGAGAGCTAGATCTAATTTTGTTTTTATTAGAATATGGCTCAGGCAGTCATAATAGGCAAAACTTCAGTAGTTGTGTCTTGCCTTCCCAAAGACAAACCAAAATTACACACAACCCGTTTTTGTTTTTGGATTTCGTGCTTATAAGTTTATAAAATATTTTACATTTTCAAACCAAAAAATAGGCCCCCTTAGGTTTTGTTGATTCACTGGAGTCACAACCACAGAGATGTGTGTGAGATCTGGAGACACAAATCCCCCAACCTTCTCAAAATTTTGGGGATGGGGCAGAGAAATTAGGAGTTAGGTTTTGGCCCCTCTCTGATTTCTATACCTTTGTTCATTTACTCAAGATTTTTGTAAGTTTTTACAAGTTTTGTTTATAAAAATGTATTTTTCCTCTTTTAAAATGTACCTAGAATGCTTCATATTTTAAAAATATTGTATCACTGAAACAGAACTATGTTTACTAGGTCATCAAATATCAGATTTTGCTCCTCATTTGCATCATAACTAATCCCATTACATAAGACTTAATGACTTTTTAGGCAAATTGAAATTTAAATAGTTTCTCAACTGCCAAAACAAAACATAACATTTACTGAAATCATCCAGTTAAATAACTTCTAGTATTCACCAGTGTGGATGTTCCATATGTACAGTATTCATCATTGTAAAAGTGCAGTGAGATCAGAATCCCGGAAATATAGGTAAAATGTTTTATCATGGCAAGAAATGGAAAAGTTGTGGCTTTGCCATAGTAAAAAAATATAATTAATATTTTAGGGGCTTTTTATTTAAAAAAGAAAAGAATCATGGCAAACAATATTTTGATTATTCAGTTTTTTATGATGAATTATGAGTAATGTCAAATATTTATTTTACAAAAATTGTTTTCAGGTATGCAATACCATTTAACTAATATTTTAAAACCTTTATGAAAGAACATACTCCATTATACTGGACATTAGAGATCTAAATTTTGGAAAAATCATGGGAAAACGTTACTCTGTGATGAGGTGCTTAGGGTGACTAACATCAGGATATTTTAAGTTTTGTTTTTTTGTTACAGAATTCATAGCTGTGACATACTTTAATTATAGAATTATCAAAGTCCTAATTACTGTCCTGGCAGCTGCCATTTTGATTTACTTCTCCTGAGGACAGTCCCCCATATCTGTATTTTTAAACTCTAAAGTCTTCTTTTTCTTATTAGAATATTAGTTATTTTTGTAAGTGTCGCAGGATTGTGAGTCATGCTACTTCTTCAAACATTACCTATGCACCCTGTTGACAATCAAAGAAGTGTTTTTAAATAAAAAAGCATTCAAAACTTCAGATACAACGAGAGGAGTTCCTCTTCAGAAATGGGAAAGTAAATGGTGGTTTCAGTATGGTAGTAAAAATTCCATGGTACAATCAAAATACTTCCTTTGGGTCTTTTTCAGCTCCCATTAATGACACCAGAAATGGAAGTAGATCAGGCCCTTTTCTCCATGAATTTACCATACGTTACTTTTCAAATGACCTTAACATAGAGTATTAAAGTAACAGATCATCCTCTGGCATGCACGTATGTTGTCTATATGGGTAGTGTGTATTTTTAACGCTTTATCCCTTTTGGTGTTTAAACCTTTTTGCAAAGTTTTTTCTACTATTTGTTCAAGCAGAATTTTAGTTACAGCACTATTACATCAAGATTATTCAGATTTCCATTTTTTCCTGGACTATAGCATAAGACATGGAAGAAAAAATAGTTACATTTACATCAAATAAGATATAACTGGTATAAATTGATAAATTAAAACTGTTAGTTTATATTTGGTATCTTTTTTCATGGCACAGTGGAATTCTGAAAAATATTTTGCTCTTGTGGTTTATGTTGTCACCAGAATTCTATTCAAATATTTGCACTCTATTCAAATATATCCTTCTACAAAGGGGTACTTACTGCCTAATCATCAGAAATACTGCATTGAAATAACTTATATTACCCTTGTGAATATGTGTACAATAAAATATGCATACAACAGATCTCCAAATACACTATCTGACCCTGAGAGGCACATTTTTAGTGTTCACCATCACAAATGAATTCTTTAAACAATGGATGCTTTAATCTAAAACAGTGTTATTTTTTTTATGGAGCCCTCCTACATGCTCCTGTTCTCCCTCCCCCCTCCATCTTTTCCCTCATTCCTCAAAGGCTTTTTGAACCATCAGCCAGTGTAGGGTTGCAAAGATGACATGATGTGTTTTCACCTGTCACAGACTTTAGCAAACTGCTTTCACAGCACTCCAAGCCCTTGCTGCCCTGGGAGCAAAGAACCAAGCTCAGGACACTAACCCCAGTGTCCCATCTGGTAGCATACTGTGTTGCAGCATACCTCCCCCACCCACGGCCAGCATAAACTAGTGATTTTTGAGCGACTTATTCACTCCTCTTTTTTAAAATCCCTTATTTTGTCTTTGACTATTTCTTTTTCATAATACTTTTTTGTCTGGCTTGTCCTCTTAATGTACAGCAACATCAAGTAGTAGTGGCAGGACTACAACAGCAATATAATTTCCTGGTAGCAGTCCCTTACTGGTGATGACTAAGATTTAAACAGTGTAATCTAGTACAATAAATGCCCAACTACCACTCTTTCTCTTTCCACATTTCCCTTCACTTTATGAAGGCGTGTGATGTCTTTTAATGGCTTTAGGAACCAAAGAAACTCTTCATCAGCATGTTCAACCATCACTTTGGGCATAACTGTTCTCTAAATTAAGTTACGTAGTTTTCTTACCTATTTAAAACATTAATGCCTTGACTATAATTTTGCAAGCTTGCTGTATTTTAATTTCTCTAGGACAATATAATCAGTTTATTCTGTATGTTTTGAATTAGATTTTGCCCCCTGATACATTGCCTATTATAGCAAATACTAATAGAAGTTAGCTAAATAGGCTGTGACAATTAAATTAATAATGCATTTTGTTTGCAAGTGTTTAGTCTTCATGGTTTGACTGATATATGCAAAGATGGTAATTTATTAAAAGTAAATTCATGTAATTGTACTGCAGAGTTTGATGGACCAAAAAAAGTTGTCAGCATGACTATCATCAAAAACAGAAAATTGAAATAAGTTCAAAAGGGTACATTGAAAAAAATGCTAAACTACCGTAAACACTGAGAAGTTGGTTGTTCTTTTAACAAACTTCTTAACAAAAAGTATTTTTGATGACAAGCACTGTGACAGTTCTGAGAAAAGGAATATCTTTTGCAATCCATGCAGTGATGCTGGACTTCGGCAGCTTATTCTCTGCTACTTTATATCCTCCACAAATATTAGTCTTCAATATGATACACAAAATGAAGGTGTTTTGGAGGCAGTACTCAGCATGTGCTCATGCAAATCAGGAAAGCAAGCATAATGCATAATGAGTAAGGGTGTTCTTAAACATTTTTATGTGGATCTTATTTGAAGGGGAAAACATGTTTAAAAAGAGAAATTATCAGAGAATGTAATGCAGTTACAATCAAATAAGCTTATAGTAAAGAGAATTATAGTGAAATACTTACATACTTCAACAAAAAGTACGGCCTGGACCATTATGGTCCATTATCAGAGAATAGCTAAATCAAAAGAAGAACATTTTTGTACAAAAATTCCTCTACATTTTTTTTTTTTCATTTTTTGGAACTGTGATACTGATTTATTGTCAACTTGAATGTGTCTCAAAACTGGTATGTTATCTACCAAGTTCAAGGCTAGTACATATTTGGTAGTTCAGTGTCAGTAATCTTCATGGGACCTATAACTATATCTTATTGGCAGGATAAATCTTTTAGTTACACCTTTTATTATATGTAGTAGACAATGGGGTCTGGTGGTGTGGGAAAAGACCAGCAATGATGATGCTGAGTTCTAATTTGTGTTCAGCCAATGACACGCCAGAAGTGACGTTATCGTGCCGCAAAACTGGGCCAAAGAAGGATTTCACTGAAAAATGTATCTCTGAACTCACCTCTGTGTGTGTGTGTGTATCCACATTCATCATCTTAACCGACTTTTTAATTATGAAGTATGGCTTGGGTTTAGAAATGCTTAATCTGAAGAGGTACATTTAACTGTCCTCCAGACATTTTTACAGAATAAGGGTAATTGATGTAGAGTATTTATTTTATAAATCTTGTAGAACATGGTAACAATGATTTCATTGTTCACTAGAACTCTATTTAATCTATCCAGTACATTTTTTATAGTAGTATACTAGTGAAAGAACATCATTAGTTGTGGTTATCTATAATTATCTAGTCTACAAGGTGAAGTTTAAAAAAGTATTTTTTTTAAAAATTATCTTGACATACAGGAGTAATCACGTTTAGTTCAATCGGATTGTTAACAGGCATAAAGTTCCTCATGTGCAAGTGTTTTGCAGAGTCTGGGCCAGTGTTTTCAAGAATTGTTTGTAAGATTGTAAATATATATATATTTTATAAGGCTATTCTTAGATTCTAAATATTTTGACATGTTTTAAAGTACTAGTCTGAATGCTATAATGGGAATGTTTGTGATAGGGATGAGTACAGTAGTTACCATTAAAAATAAACATTTATCCAAAGTTACTGCACAGAGATCTCTGGGAAAACTCTGATATTTTGTCTTTGAAGTATTGAGAAATACTGGGATATCACTCTAAGATAACTGGGGGTAAATTTTTGCTTGAAATTTGTACACAACTGGTCAATATGTTGCCCCTTGCTGGCAACATGTCCATAGTCTCTGAAGTAGAGATGCCATTACATTTGAGCTATTACAATCACTATCATCACTGGTGGACTTAGATATAGAGATCTCAATAGGGTGTTAATAAAAGACAAAGAAAGCTGCCAGTCTCTACAAGAAATGTGTCCCTCAGGAAATTAAAAATTGTATGCCATGGCATACTTGAGATGGCTAGCTGCATCTATGGGTTTCAAATCATCTTCAGTTGATCTGAAAGACCATATCATGATTTCAACTTGAGAGCCTTTTAATATACATCCTATAAATAAATTTACATTGCTATCTACTTGCAGTCTAAGTATCTCTGAATTTTATTAAATAATGATAAACTATATACTTCAAAAAGCTTATCCTAGGTTAAAAATAGGAGTATCTCAGTTCTAATCTTCAGCACACTGTATGAGTCTATGCATTTTGGAAAAAGAGCTACATTTACACATTTGCAGTAGGTGACATCCTAAAATATGCAAGCATATATGCTATTTCTTAGCCCTGGTCTATACTACAAGTTTAGGTCAAATTTAGCAGCATTAGATCAATTTAACCCTGCACCCGTCCACACGTCGAAGCCATTTTTGTCGACTTAAAGGGCTCTTAAAATTGATTTCTGTACTCCTCCCCGAAAAGGGGATTAGCGCTGAAATCGACATCGCCAGGTCGAATTTGGGGTAGCATGGACGCAATTCAACGGTATTGGCCTCCGGGAGCTATCCCAGAGTGCTCCATTGTGACCCATCTGGACAGCACTTTCAACTCAGATGCACTAGCCAGGTACACAGGAAAAGCCCCGGGAACTTTTGAATTTCATTTCTTGTTTGGCCAGCGTGGTGAGCTCATCAGCACAGGTGACCATGCAGTCCCAGAATCGCAAAAGAGCTCCAGCATGCACTGAATGGGAGGTACTGGATCTGATCGCTGTATGGGGCGATGAATCCGTGCTATCAAAACCCCGTTCCAAAAGATGAAATGCCGATATATTTGCCAAAAACCTCCCACCCCACCATAAACTTTTCCCTATTACTCTCACAGATATTGTGGAGCGCACAGCAAGCAGTAATAACAATGGAAATATTGGTTTCGTTGAGGTCTAACTGAGTCAGTAAACTGTGCCAGCGTGCTTTTAAACGTCCAAATGCACATTCTACCACCATTCTGCACTTGCTCAGCCTATAATTGAACAGCTCCTGACTACTGTCCAGGGTGCCTGTGTACGGCTTCATGAGCCATGGGATTAAGGAGTAGGCTGGGTCCCCAAGGATAACTATAGGCATTTCAACATCCACAATAGTAATTTTCTGGTCTGGGAAGTAAGTCCCTTTCTGCAGCTGTTGAAACAGACCAGAATTCCTGAAGATGCAAGCGTCATGTACCTTTCCCGGCCATCCCACGTTGATGTTGGTGAAACGTCCCTTGTGATCCACCAGTGCTTGCGGCACCCTTGATAAGTACCCCTGCCAAGGTGGTCCGGTCCCAAGATAGGGATATGCATGCCATCTATTGCCCCACCACAGTTAGGGAATCCCATTGCAGCAAAGCCATCCACTATGACCTGACCTGGAAATATCCCAGAGTCACTACCCTTGATAGCAGCAGCTCAGTGACTGTGTTGGCTACTTGGATCACAGCAGCCCCCACAGTAGATTTGCCCACTCCAAATTGATTCCTGACTGGCCGGTAGCTGTCTGGTGTTGCAAGCTTCCAGAGGGCTGTCACCACTCGTTTGTGAACTGTGGGGGCTGCTCTCATCTTGATATTCTTGTTCTTCAGGGCAGGGGAAAGCAAGTCACAAAGTTCCATGAAGGTGCCCTTACGCATGTGAAAGTTTCGCAGGTACTGGGAATCATCTCAGACCTGCAACACTATGTGGTCCCACCAGTCTGTGCTTGTTTCCCAGGCCCAGAATCAGCATTCCACGGCATGAGCCTGCCCCGTTGCCACCAGGGTGTCCAAATTGCCGGGGCCTGTGCTTTGAGAGAAGTCTGTGTCCATGTCCTCATCACCACGCTGCCATCGCTTCCTCGCCTGCTTTTGCAGGTTCTGGTTCTGCACATACTGCAGGATAATGCGCGAGGTGTTTACAATGCTCATAACTGCTGCAGTGATCTGAGTGGGCTCCATGCTTGCCATGGTATGGTGTCTGCAGGAGAGCAGAGTTGCAGCGGAAGCAGTGGCTAAGGATGGATGCCCTGAGAATAGATATGTATAGAGAACGACGAGAGGACCTTTGAGGTGGATTCATGAGAGCAGGAGAGCAGAGTTGCAGCGGAAGCGGTGGAGGACGATGGTTGGCACCGCGCACATTTCCCGAGGAAGAACACATGTACCGGGAGCCCATGACAGACAACATGGAGAAATTCGGTATTGAGACAATAGCAGCAGAGCTGAGTTTCAGCGGAAATGGTGTATGATGACGGTTAGCAGTCCTACTGCACCGTGTGCTGCCAGTAGAACCCAGGACACAACAGCGGCGGTGTCGGTGAGCTAAGCATGCTGCACGCTTGCCGAGTATGGCATCTACGTGGAAAAAAGGCACAAAATGATTGTCTGCCGTTGCTTTCACGGCGGGAGGGGCAATTGACGACATGAACCAAAAACCACCCATGACAATGTTTTTGCCCCATCAGGCATTGAGAGCTTAACCCAGAATTCCAATAGGCAGCGGAGACTGCGGGAACTCTGGGATAGCTACCCACAGTGCACCGCTCCGTAAGTCGATGCTAGCCACAGTAGTGAGGATGTACTCCGTCGACTTAATGCGCTTAGTGTGGACATACGCAATCAACTGTATAAAATCGATTTCTAAAAATCGATTTTTATAATAATGACCTAATTTCATAGTGTAGACATACCCTTAGAGAGCATGATTAACCCTGAGAGATAAACTTCCACAATGATGAATGGAGTATTGATAAAATAAAAACACAAAAGGAGCTATTCAACTAAAATCCCATGTATGGTTAGAAAAATTACCCCTCACTATTTTATAATTAAATGTCAATCACTTGATGTGGGTATTTCTATTTTGGATCTAAAAGCAGAGATGAGTGAAGCGCTTCATCCAAAACCTTTTCTAATTCACCTAAATAAACTGAAATCTCCACCCATTTCCTTCTTCTTTGGATGAAGACGCAGATCTGGCATAAAGTTTCTGATGCTGCTACATAGCAATCTGTGGCTTTTTGGTTATATGGTAATTTAAGATTTGACCATTCGTCCATTCAGACCAACATGTTTCCTCCTTAGTGACTAGTGGTAGACCTGATGCCTTGAAAGATGTTAAAACTCATATTTGCATATCGTTGAATATACAATGCTGTACACGAAGGGAAAATCCATTCCTTATTGGTGCAGTTGATCACATTATGACACCATTAAGCATAAGATTTTGATTGTCCTTACCGTAGCTTGCATGACAACTATTATTAATAGTTGTCAGAGAATTATGCTGTCATTTTTAGAAAACCAGCAAAAGTATCTCATTTAGTGTTGTTCTGAAACAGCAAATTCCACAGATTTACTCTATCCTGTGGAAAGATTCCCCACCATAGGTATGGTTCATATAAATAACCAGGAAGCACTGTGGTAGCACCAGTTTCTGACAGGAAAGTTGTTG